>NW_028270224.1:125000-130000 GCF_037043375.1 Chiloscyllium plagiosum | reverse complement strand
CACTGTCCCTCTCTCTCACACACACTGTCCCTCTCTCTCTCACACAGACACTGTCCCTCTCTCTCTCTCACACACACTGTCCCTCTCTCTCACACACACTGTCCCTCTCTCTCTCACACAGACACTGTCCCTCTCTCTCACACACACACACTGTCCCTCTCTCTCACACACACACACCGTCCCTCTCTCTCACACACACACTGTCCCTCTCTCTCTCACACACACACACACTGTCCCTCTCTCTCACACACACACACTGTCCCTCTCTCTCTCACACACTGTCCCTCTCTCTCTCACAAACACACACATTGTCCCTCTCTCTCCCTGTCACACACACTGTCCCTCTCTCTCTCACAAACACACACACTGTCCCTCTCTCTCTCTCACACACACACACACTGTCCCTCTCTCTCTCTCACACACACACACACACTGTCCCTCTCTCTCTCACACACACACTGTCCCTCTCTCTCTCACACACACTGTCACTCTCTCTCTCACACACACTGTCACTCTCTCTCACACACACACTGTCCCTCTCTCTCTCACACACACACTGTCCCTCTCTCTCTCTCTCACACACACACACTGTCCCTCTCTCTCACACAGACACACACACTGTCCCTCTCTCTCACACATACACACTGTCCCTCTCTCTCTCTCACACACACTGTCCCTCTCTCTCTCACACACACTGTCACTCTCTCTCTCACACACACACTGTCCCTCTCTCACACACACACTGTCCCTCTCTCTCTCACACACACACACACACTGTCCCTCTCTCTACACACACATACTGTCCCTCTCTCTCAGACACACTGTCCCTCTCTCTCTCACACACACACTGTCCCTCTCTCTCTCACACACACACACTGTCCCTCTCTCTCACACACACACACTGTCCCTCTCTCTCACACACACACAGTCCCTCTCTCTCTCACACACACACACACTGTCCCTCTCTCTACACACACATACTGTCCCTCTCTCTCACACACACACTGTCCCTCTCTCTCTCACACACACACACACTGTCCCTCTCTCTACACACACATACTGTCCCTCTCTCTCAGACACACTGTCCCTCTCTCTCTCACACACACACTGTCCCTCTCTCTCTCACACACACACACACTGTCCCTCTCTCTCACACACACACACTGTCCCTCTCTCTCACACACACACAGTCCCTCTCTCTCACACACACACTGTCCCTCTCTCTCACACACACACACTGTCCCTCTCTCTCACACACACACACTGTCCCTCTCTCTCTCACACACACACACTGTCCCTCTCTCTCTCACACACACACACACACACTGTCCCTCTCTCTACACACACACACTGTCCCTCTCTCTCTCACACACACTGTCCCTCTCTCTCACACACACACTGTCCCTCTCTCTCTCACACACACACACTGTCCCTCTCTCTACACACACACACTGTCCCTCTCTCTCTCAGACACACTGTCCCTCTCTCTCTCACACACACACTGTCCCTCTCTCTCTCACACACACACTGTCCCTCTCTCTCTCACACAGCACACTGTCCCTCTCTCTCACACACACACAGTCCCTCTCTCTCACACACACACACACTGTCCCTCCCTCCCTCTCACACACACACAGTCCCTCTCTCTCACACACACACACACATACTGTCCCTCTCTCTCACACACACACACAGTCCCTCTCTCTCTCACACACACACTGTCCCTCTCTCTCTCAGACACACACACTGTCCCTCTCTCTCACACACACACACATACTGTCCCTCTCTCTCACACACACACACATACTGTCCCTCTCTCTCACACACACACAGTCCCTCTCTCTCTCTCACACACACACTGTCCCTCTCTCACAAACACTTTCCCTCTCTCTCTCACACACACACTGTCCCTCTCTCTTACACACACACACACTGTCCCTCTCTCTCTCTCTCACATACACACTGTCCCTCTCTCTCACACACACACTGTCCCTCTCTCTCTCATACACACACTGTCTCTCTCTCACACACCGTCCCTCTCTCTCTCACATACACTCTGTCTCTCTCTCTCTCTCACACAGACACTGTCCCTCTCTCTCACTCTCACACATACCTGACCCTCTCTCTCCCACACACACTGTCCCTCTCTCACGCATATTCACTGTCTCTCTCTCACACACACACACTGTACCTCTCTCTCACACACACACACTGTCCCTCTCTCTCTCTCACATACATACTGTCTCTCCCGCTCACACACACACTGTCCCTCTCTCTCTCACACACACACTGTCCCTCTCTCGCACACACACACACACACACACACTGTCCCTCTCTGTCACACACACACACACACTGTCCCTCTCTCTCTCACATACACACTGTCCCTCCCGCTCACACACACACTGTCCCTCTCTCTCTCACACACACTGTCCCTCTCTCTCACACACACACACACTGTCCCTCTCTCTCTCACACACACACACACTGTCCCTCTCTCTCTCACACACACACACACACACTGTCCCTCTCTCACACACACACACTGTCTGTCTCACACGCACACTGTCTGTCTCTCACACACACACTGTCCCTCTCTCTCACACACACACTCCCTCTCTCTCTCACACACACACACACACACTGTCCCTCTCTCTCTCACACACACACTGTCCCTCTCTCTCACACAAACACACTGTCCCACTCTCTCTCACGCACACACTGTCCCTCTCTCTCTCACACACACACACACACTGTCCCTCTCTCTCTCACACACACACACACTGTCCCTCTCTCTCACACACACACGCACACAGTCTCTCTCTCTCTCACACACACACTGTCCTTCTCTCTCTCACACACACACACACACTGTCCCTCTCTCTCTCACACACACACACACACTGTCCCTCTCTCTCTCACACACACACACTGTCCTTCTCTCTCTCACACACACACTGTCCCTCTCTCTCTCACACACACACTGTCCCTCTCTCTCTCACACACACTGTCCCTCTCTCTCACACACACTGTCACTCTCTCTCACACACACACTGTCCCTCTCTCTCTCACACACACACTGTCCCTCTCTCTCTCTCTCACACACACACACACTGTCCCTCTCTCACACAGACACACACACTGTCCCTCTCTCTCTCACATACACACTGTCCCTCTCTCTCTCTCACACACACTGTCCCTCTCTCTCTCACACACACTGTCCCTCTCTCTCTCACACACACTGTCACTCTCTCTCTCACACACACACTGTCCCTCTCTCTCTCACACACACACTGTCCCTCTCTCTCTCACACACACACACACACTGTCCCTCTCTCTCACACAGACACACACACTGTCCCTCTCTCTCACACACACACTGTCCCTCTCTCTCACACTGTCCCTCTCTCTCTCACACACACACTGTCCCTCTCTCTCACACACACACTGTCCCTCTCTCTCTCTCACACACACACTGTCCCTCTCTCTCACACTGTCCCTCTCTCTCTCACACACACACACTGTCCCTCTCTCTCTCACACACACACTGTCCCTCTCTCTCTCTCACACACACTGTCCCTCTCTCTCTCACACACACTGTCACTCTCTCTCTCACACACACACACTGTCCCTCTCTCTCTCACACACACACACTGTCCCTCTCTCTCACACACACACTGTCCCTCTCTCTCTCACACACACTGTCCCTCTCTCTCTCTCACACACACACTGTCCCTCTCTCTCACACACACACACACTGTCCCTCTCTCACACAGACACTGTCCCTCTCTCTCACACACACTGTCCCTCTCTCTCTCACACACACACTGTCCCTCTCTCTCTCACACACACACTGTCCCTCTCTCTCTCACACACACACTGTCCCTCTCTCTCTCACACACACACTGTCCCTCTCTCTCTCACACACACACTGTCCCTCTCACTCTCACACACACTGTCCCTCTCTCTCTCACACACACACTGTCCCTCTCTCCAACACACACACACCGTCCCTCTCTCTCACACACACACTGTCCCTCTCTCTCTCACACACACACACACAGTCCATCTCTCTCACACACACACAGTGTCTCTCTCTCTCTCACACACTGTCCCTCTCTCTCTCACACACACACTCACTGTCCCTCTCTCTCACACACACACACTGTCCCTCTCTCTCTCACACACTGTCCCTCTCTCTCTCACACACACTGTCCCTCTCTCTCTCTCACACACACACTGTCCCTCTCTCTCACACACACACACACTGTCCCTCTCTCACACAGACACTGTCCCTCTCTCTCACACACACTGTCCCTCTCTCTCTCACACACACACTGTCCCTCTCTCTCTCACACACACACTGTCCCTCTCTCTCTCACACACACACTGTCCCTCTCACTCTCACACACACTGTCCCTCTCTCTCTCACACACACACTGTCCCCCTCTCTCTCACACACACACTGTCCCTCTCTCCAACACACACACACCGTCCCTCTCTCTCACACACACACTGTCCCTCTCCCTCTCACACACACACACACAGTCCATCTCTCTCACACACACACAGTGTCTCTCTCTCTCTCACACACTGTCCCTCTCTCTCTCACAAACACACACACTGTCCCTCTCTCTCCCTGTCACACACACTGTCCCTCTCTCTCTCACAAACACACACACTGTCCCTCTCTCTCTCTCACACACACACACACTGTCCCTCTCTCTCTCTCACACACACACACACTGTCCCTCTCTCTACACACACACACTGTCCCTCTCTCTCTCAGACACACTGTCCCTCTCTCTCTCACACACACACTGTCCCTCTCTCTCTCACACACACACACTGTCCCTCTCTCTCACACACACACAGTCCCTCTCTCTCTCACACACACACAGTCTCTCTCTCTCACACACACACACTGTCCCTCCCTCCCTCTCACACACACACAGTCCCTCTCTCTCTCACACACACACACACACACAATCCCTCTCTCT
>NW_028270224.1:112500-122500 GCF_037043375.1 Chiloscyllium plagiosum | reverse complement strand
CACTGTCCCTCTCTCTCTCTCACACACACACACACAGTCCCTCTCTCTCTCACACACACACACTGTCCTTCTCTTCTCTCACACACACACTGTCCCTCTGTCACATACACACACTGTCCCTCTCTCTCACACACACACACTGTCCCTCTCTCTCTCACACACACACTGTCCCTCTCTCTCACACACACACACTGTCCCTCTCTCTCACACACACACACTGTCCCTCTCTCTCTCACACACACACACTGTCCCTCTCTCACACACACACACACACACTGTCCCTCTCTCTCACACACACACACACAGACTGTCCCTCTCTCTCTCACACACACACACACTGTCTCTCTCTCTCTCACACACACACACACTGTCCCTCTCTCTCACACACACACACACAGACTGTCCCTCTCTCTCTCTCACACACACACACTGTCCCTCTCTCTCACACACACACACTGTCCCTCTCTCTCTCACACACACACACTGTCCCTCTTTCTCTCACACACACACTGTCCTTCTCTCTCTCACACACACACACATACTGTCCCTCTCTCTCTCACATACACACACTGTCCCTCTCTCTCACACACAGACACACTGTCCCTCTCACTCACACACACACTGTTCCTCTCACTCTCACACACACTCTCCCTCTCTCTCTCACACACACACTGTCCCTCTCACTCTCACACACACTGTCCCTCTCTCTCACACACACACACACTGTCCCTCCCTCTCTCTCACACACACACACACTGTCCCTCTCTCTCTCACACACACTGTTCCTCTCTCTCACACACACACTGTCCCTCTCTCTCACACACACACTATACCTCTCTCTCTCACACTCACACACTGTCCCCCTCTCTCACACACACACACTGACCCTCTCTCTCACACACACACTGTCCCTCTCTCACGTACACACACTGTCCCTCTCTCTCACACACACACACTGACCCTCTCTCTCACACACACACTGTCCCTCTCTCATGTACACACACTGTCCCTCTCTCTAACACGCACACTGTCCCTCTCTCTCACACACACACTGTCCCTCTCTCTCTCACACACACACACTGTCCCTCTCTCTCTCACACACACTGTTCCTCTCTCTCACACACACACTGACCCTCTCTCTCACACACACACTGTCCCTCTCTCACGTACACACATTGTCCCTCTCTCTAACACGCACACTGTCCCTCTCTCTCACACACACACTGTCCCTCTCTCTCTCACACACACACTGTCCCTCTCTTTCACACACACACTGTCCCTCTCTCTCACACACACACTGTCCCTCTCTCTCACACACACACACAGCCCCTCTCTCTCTCACACACACTGTTCCTCTCTCTCACACACACACTGTCCCTCTCTCTCACACATACACTATCCCTCTCTCTCTCACACTCGCACACTGTCCCTCTCTCTCTCACACACACTGTTCCTCTCTCTCACACACACACTGACCCTCTCTCTCACACACACACTGTCCCTCTCTCACGTACACACATTGTCCCTCTCTCTAACACGCACACTGTCCCTCTCTCTCACACACACACTGTCCCTCTCTCTGTCACACACACACACTGTCCCTCTCTCTCTCACACACACACTGTCCCTCTCTCTCTCACACACACTGTCCCTCTCTCTCACACACACACTGTCCCTCTCTCTCACACACACACTGTCCCTCTCTCTCACACACACACACACAGCCCCTCTCTCTCTCACACACACTGTCCCTCTCTCTCACACACACACTGTCCCTCTCTTTCACACACACTGTCCCTCTCTCTCACACACACTGTCCCTCTCTCTCACACACACACTGTCCCTCTCTCTCTCACACACACACACGGTCCCTCTCTCTCTCACACACACTGTCCCTCTCTCTCACACACACTGTCCCTCTCTCTCACACACACACTGTCCCTCTCTCTCTCACACACACACAGTCCCTCTCTCTCTCTCACACACAGTCCCTCTCTCTCTCACACACACACACACTGACCCTCTCTCACACACACACACACTGTCCCTCTCTCTCACATACACACACACTGACCCTCTCTCTCTCACACACACACTGTCCCTCTCTCTCACACACACACACACAGCCCCTCTCTCTCTCACACACACTGTCCCTCTCTCTCACACACACACTGTCCCTCTCTCTCTCACACACACACACTGTCCCTCTCTCTCTCACACACACACACTGTCCCTCTCTCTCACACACATACACTGTCCCTCTCTCTCACACACACTGTCCCTCTCTCTCTCACACACACACACTGACCCTCTCTCTCACACACACACACACTCTGTCCCTCTCTCTCTCACACACACACTGTCCCTCTCTCTCACACACACACACTGTCCCTCTCTCTCTCACACACACACACACTGTCCCTCTCTCACACACACACACACACACACTGTCCCTCTCTCTCACACACACACACACAGACTGTCCCTCTCTCTCTCACACACACACACACTGTCTCTCTCTCTCACACACACACACTGTCCCTCTCTCTCACACACACACACTGTCCCTCTCTCTCTCACACACACACACATACTGTCCCTCTCTCTCTCACATACACACACTGTCCCTCTCTCACACACAGACACACTGTCCCTCTCACTCACACACACACTGTCCCTCTCACTCTCACACACACTCTCCCTCTCTCTCTCACACACACACTGTCCCTCTCACTCTCACACACACTGTCCCTCCCTCTCTCTCACACACACACACACTGTCCCTCTCTCTCTCACACACACTGTTCCTCTCTCTCACACACACACTGTCCCTCTCTCTCACACATACACTATCCCTCTCTCTCTCACACTCACACACTGTCCCTCTCTCTCTCACACACACTGTTCCTCTCTCTCACACACACACTGACCCTCTCTCTCACACACACACTGTCCCTCTCTCACGTACACACATGGTCCCTCTCTCTAACACGCACACTGTCCCTCTCTCTCACACACACACTGTCCCTCTCTCTGTCACACACACACACTGTCCCTCTCTCTCTCACACACACACTGTCCCTCTCTTTCACACACACACTGTCCCTCTCTCTCTCACACACACACACTGTCCCTCTCTCTCTCACACACACACTGTCCCTCTCTTTCACACACACTGTCCCTCTCTCTCACACACACTGTCCCTCTCTCTCTCACACACACACACGGTCCCTCTCTCTCTCACACACACACACGGTCCCTCTCTCTCTCACACACACTGTCCCTCTCTCTCTCACACACACACACGGTCCCTCTCTCTCTCACACACACACTGTCCCTCTCTTTCACACACACTGTCCCTCTCTCTCACACACACTGTCCCTCTCTCTCTCACACACACACACGGTCCCTCTCTCTCTCACACACACACACGGTCCCTCTCTCTCTCACACACACTGTCCCTCTCTCTCACACACACTGTCCCTCTCTCTCTCACACACACACAGTCCCTCTCTCTCTCTCACACACAGTCCCTCTCTCTCTCACACACACACACTGACCCTCTCTCACACACACACACACTGTCCCTCTCTCTCACATACACACACACTGACCCTCTCTCTCTCACACACACACTGTCCCTCTCTCTCACACACACACACACAGCCCCTCTCTCTCTCACACACACTGTCCCTCTCTCTCACACACACACTGTCCCTCTCTCTCTCACACACACACACTGTCCCTCTCTCTCACACACATACACTGTCCCTCTCTCTCACACACACACACTGTCCCTCTCTCTCTCACACACACACACTGACCCTCTCTCTCACACACACACACACACACTCTGTCCCTCTCTCTCACACACACACACTGTCCCTCTCTCTCTCACACACACACTGTCCCTCTCTCTCACACACACACACTGTCCCTCTCTCTCTCACACACACACACACTGTCCCTCTCTCACACACACACACACACACACTGTCCCTCTCTCTCACACACACACACAGACTGTCCCTCTCTCTCTCACACACACACACACTGTCTCTCTCTCTCACACACACACACTGTCCCTCTCTCTCACACACACACACTGTCCCTCTCTCTCTCACACACACACACATACTGTCCCTCTCTCTCTCACATACACACACTGTCCCTCTCTCTCACACACAGACACACTGTCCCTCTCACTCACACACACACTGTCCCTCTCACTCTCACACACACTCTCCCTCTCTCTCTCACACACACACTGTCCCTCTCACTCTCACACACACTGTCCCTCTCTCTCACACACACACACACTGTCCCTCCCTCTCTCTCACACACACACACTGTCCCTCTCTCTCTCACACACACTGTTCCTCTCTCTCACACACACACTGTCCCTCTCTCTCACACATACACTATCCCTCTCTCTCTCACACTCACACACTGTCCCTCTCTCTCTCACACACACTGTTCCTCTCTCTCACACACACACTGACCCTCTCTCTCACACACACACTGTCCCTCTCTCACGTACACACATTGTCCCTCTCTCTAACACGCACACTGTCCCTCTCTCTCACACACACACTGTCCCTCTCTCACACACACACTGTCCCTCTCTCTCTCACACACACACTGTCCCTCTCTTTCACACACACTGTCCCTCTCTCTCTCTCACACACACTGTCCCTCTCTCTCACACACACACTGTCCCTCTCTCTCTCACACACACACACTGTCCCTCTCTCTCTCACACACACACACTGTCCCTCTCTCTCTCACACACACACTGTCCCTCTCTCTCACACACACTGTCCCTCTCTCTCACACACACACTGTCCCTCTCTCTCTCACACACACACAGTCCCTCTCTCTCTCTCACACACACAGTCCCTCTCTCTCTCACACACACACACACTGACCCTCTCTCACACACACACACACTGTCCCTCTCTCTCACACACACACACACTGACCCTCTCTCTCTCACACACACACTGTCCCTCTCTCACACACACACACACAGCCCCTCTCTCTCTCACACACACACACAGCCCCTCTCTCTCTCACACACACACTGTCCCTCTCTCTCACACACACACTGTCCCTCTCTCTCACACACACACACACTGTCCCTCTCTCTCACACACATACACTGTCCCTCTCTCTTACACACACACTGTCCCTCTCTCTCTCACACTCACACACAGTCCCTCTCTCTCTCTCACACACACACACACACTGTCCCTCTCTCTCTCACACACACACACTGACCCTCTCTCTCACACACACACTGTCCCTCTCTCTCTCACACACACACACTGACCCTCTCTCTCACACACACACACACTGTCCCTCTCTCTCATACACACACACTGACCCTCTCTCTCTCACACACACACTGTCCCTCTCTCTCTCTCACACACACACAGTCCCTCTCTCTCTCTCACACACACACTGTCCCTCTCTCTCACACACACACACTGTCCCTCTCTCTCTCACACACACACTGTCCCTCTCTCTCACACACACACACACTGACCCTCTCTCTCTCACACACACACTGACCCTCTCTCTCTCACACACACACTGTCCCTCTCTCTCTCACACACACACTGTCTCTCTCTCTCACACACACACACTGTCCCTCTCTCACACACACACTGTCCCTCGCTCTCTCACACACACACTGTCCCTCTCTCTCACACACACACACATTCCCTCTCTCTCTCACACACACAGTCCCTCTCTATCTCTCACACACTCACTGTCCCTCTCTCTCTCACACACACACACTGTCCCTCTCTCTCACACACATACACAGTCCCTCTCTCTCTCTCTCACACACACACACTGTTCCTCTCTCTCACACACACACTGACCCTCTCTCTCTCACACACACACACTGACCCTCTCTCTCACACACACACACACAGTCCCTCTCTCTCTCTCACACACACACTGTCCCTTTCTCACACACACACTGTCCCTCTCTCTCTCACACACACACTGTCCCTCTCTCTCTCACACACACACTGTCCCTCTCTCTCTCACACACACACTGTCCCTCTCTCTCACACGCACACACTGTCCCTCTCTCTCACACACACACACTGTCCCTCTCTCTCTCACACACACACTGTCCCTCTCTCTCACACACACACACAGTCCCTCTCTCTCACACACACACTGTCCCTCTCTCTCACACACACACACTGTCCCTCTCTCTCACACACACACACACTGTCCCTCTCTGTCTCTCACACACTCACTGTCCCTCTCTCTCTCACACACACACACACTGTCCCTCTCTCTCACACACACACACACAGTCCCTCTCTCTCTCACACACACACACTGTCCCTCTCTCTTACACACACACACACACACTGTCCCTCTCTCTCACACACACACACAGTCCCTCTCTCTCTCACACACACACACTGTCCCTCTCTCTCACACGCACACACACACTGTCCCTCTCTCTCACACACACACTGTCCCTCTCTCTCTCACACACACACAGTCCCTCTCTCTCTCACACACACACACTGTCCCTCTCTCTCTCACACACACACTGTCCCTCTCTTTCACACACACTGTCCCTCTCTCTCACACACACTGTCCCTCTCTCTCACACACACACTGTCCCTCTCTCTCTCACACACACACACTGTCCCTCTCTCTCTCACACACACACTGTCCCTCTCTCTCACACACACTGTCCCTCTCTCTCACACACACACTGTCCCTCTCTCTCTCACACACACACAGTCCCTCTCTCTCTCTCACACACACAGTCCCTCTCTCTCTCACACACACACACTGACCCTCTCTCACACACACACACACTGTCCCTCTCTCTCACACACACACACACTGACCCTCTCTCTCTCATACACACACTGTCCCTCTCTCTCACACACACACACACAGCCCCTCTCTCTCTCACACACACACTGTCCCTCTCTCTCACACACACACTGTCCCTCTCTCTCTCACACACACACACTGTCCCTCTCTCTCACACACATACACTGTCCCTCTCTCTTACACACACACTGTCCCTCTCTCTCTCACACACACACACAGTCCCTCTCTCTCTCACACACACACACACACACACACACACACACACTGTCCCTCTCTCTCTCACACACACTGACCCTCTCTCTCACACACACACACACACACACACACACTGTCCCTCTCTCTCACACACACACACTGTCCCTCTCTCTCTCACACACACACTGTCCCTCTCTCTCACACACACACTGTCCCTCTCTCTCTCACACACACACACACTGTCCCTCTCTCTCTCACACACACACACACTGTCCCTCTCTCACACACACACACACAGACTGTCCCTCTCTCTCTCACACACACACACACACACACTGTCTCTCTCTCTCACACACACACACACACTGTCCCCCTCTCTCACACACACACACTGTCCCTCTTTCTCTCACACACACACTGTCCCTCTCTCTCTCACACACACACACATACTGTCCCTCTCTCTCTCACATACACACATTGTCCCTCTTTCTCACACACAGACACACTGTCCCTCTCACTCACACACACACTGTCCCTCTCTCTCTCACACACACACTGTCCCTCTCACTCTCACACACACTGTCCCTCTCTCTCACACACACACACACACACACTGTTCCTCTCTCTCACACACACACTGTCCCTCTCTCTCACACACACACTATCCCTCTCTCTCTCACACTCACACACTGTCCCTCTCTCTCTCACACACACACTGACCCTCTCTCTCACACACACACTGTCCCTCTCTCACACACACACACACACTGTCCCTCTCTCTCACACACACACTATCCCTCTCTCTCTCACACTCACACACTGTCCCTCTCTCTCTCACACACACACTGTCCCTCTCTCTCACACACACACTGTCCCTCTCTCTCTCTCACACACACACTGTCCCTCTCTCTCTCACACACACACTGTCCCTCTCTCTCTCACACACACACTGTCCCTCTCTCTCACACACACACACTGACCCTCTCTCTCACACACACACTGTCCCTCTCTCACGTACACACACTGTCCCTCTCTCTAACACGCACACTGTCCCTCTCTCTCACACACACACTGTCCCTCTCTCTCTCACACACACACACACTGTCCCTCTCTCTCTCACACACACACTGTCCCTCTCTTTCACACACACTGTCCCTCTCTCTCACACACACTGTCCCTCTCTCTCACACACACACTGTCCCTCTCTCTCTCACACACACACACTGTCCGTCTCTCTCTCACACACACTGTCCCTCTCTCTCACACACACACACTGTCCCTCTCTCTCACACACACTGTCCCTCTCTCTCACACACACACTGTCCCTCTCTCTCTCACACACACACAGTCCCTCTCTCTCTCACACACACACAGTCCCTCTCTCTCTCACACACACACACTGACCCTCTCTCACACACACACACACTGTCCCTCTCTCTCACACACACACACACTGACCCTCTCTCTCTCACACACACACTGTCCCTCTCTCTCACACACACACACACAGCCCCTCTCTCTCTCACACACACACTGTCCCTCTCTCTCACACACACACACTGTCCCTCTCTCTCACACACATACACTGTCCCTCTCTCTTACACACACACTGTCCCTCTCTCTCTCACACACACACACAGTCCCTCTCTCTCTCTCACACACACACACACACACTGTCCCTCTCTCTCTCACACACACACACTGACCCTCTCTCTCACACACACACACACACACACTGTCCCTCTCTCTCTCACACACACACACTGACCCTCTCTCTCACACACACACACACTGTCCCTCTCTCTCACACACACACACTGACCCTCTCTCTCTCACACACACACTGTCCCTCTCTCTCTCTCACACACACACAGTCCCTCTCTCTCTCACACACACACTGTCCCTCTCTCTCACACACACACACTGTCCCTCTCTCTCTCACACACACACTGTCCCTCTCTCTCACACACACACACACTGACCCTCTCTCTCTCACACACACACTGACCCTCTCTCTCTCACACACACACTGTCCCTCTCTCTCTCACACACACACTGTCCCTCTCTCTCTCACACACACACACTGTCTCTCTCTCTCACACACACACACTGTCCCTCTCTCACACACACACTGTCCCTCGCTCTCTCACACACACACTGTCCCTCTCTCTCACACACACACACATTCCCTCTCTCTCTCACACACACACTGTCCCTCTCTCACACACACACACAGTCCCTCTCTATCTCTCACACACTCACTGTCCCTCTCTCTCTCACACACACAAACTGTCCCTCTCTCTCACACACATACACAGTCCCTCTCTCTCTCTCTCACACACACACACTGTTCCTCTCTCTCACACACACACTGACCCTCTCTCTCTCACACACACACACACTGACCCTCTCTCTCACACACACACTGTCCCTCTCTCTCACACACACACACACAGTCCCTCTCTCTCTCACACACATACTGTCCCTTTCTCATACACACACTGTCCCTCTCTCTCTCACACACACACTGTCCCTCTCTCTCTCACACACACAGTCCCTCTCTCTCTCACACACACACACACACACAGTCCCTCTCTCTCTCTCACACACACACACACAGTCCCTCTCTCTCACACACACACACACACTGTCCCTCCCTCCCTCTCACACACACACACTGTCCCTCTCTCTCACACACACACACACTGTCCCTCTCTCTCTCACACACACACACTGTCCCTCTCTCTCTCACACACACACACTGTCCCTCTCTCACACAGACACTGACCCTCTCTCTCACACACACTGTCCCTCTCTCTCACACACACTGTCCCTCTCTCTCTCACACAGACACTGTCCCTCTCTCTCTCTCACACATACCTGACCCTCTCTCTCACACACACACACTGTCCCTCTCTCTCACACA
>NW_028270224.1:90000-105000 GCF_037043375.1 Chiloscyllium plagiosum | reverse complement strand
CACACACACACACTGTCCCTCTCTCTACACACACACACTGTCCCTCTCTCTCTCAGACACACTGTCCCTCTCTCTCTCACACACACACTGTCCCTCTCTCTCTCACACACACACTGTCCCTCTCTCTCTCACACACACACACTGTCCCTCTCTCTCACACACACACAGTCCCTCTCTCTCACACACACACACACTGTCCCTCCCTCCCTCTCACACACACACAGTCCCTCTCTCTCACACACACACACAAATACTGTCCCTCTCTCTCACACACACACACAGTCCCTCTCTCTCTCACACACACACTGTCCCTCTCTCTCTCTCTCAGACACACACACTGTCCCTCTCACACACACACACACACATACTGTCGCTCTCTCTCACACACACACAGTCCCTCTCTCTCTCTCACACACACACTGTCCCTCTCTCACAAACACTTTCCCTCTCTCTCTCACACACACACTGTCCCTCTCTCTTACACACACACACACTGTCCCTCTCTCTCTCTCTCACATACACACTGTCCCTCTCTCTCACACACACACTGTCCCTCTCTCTCTCATACACACACTGTCTCTCTCTCACACACCGTCCCTCTCTCTCTCACATACACTCTGTCTCTCTCTCTCTCTCACACAGACACTGTCCCTCTCTCTCACTCTCACACATACCTGACCCTCTCTCTCCCACACACACACTGTCCCTCTCTCACGCATATTCACTGTCTCTCTCTCACACACACACACACTGTACCTCTCTCTCACACACACACACTGTCCCTCTCTCTCTCTCACATACATACTGTCTCTCCCGCTCACACACACACTGTCCCTCTCTCTCTCACACACACACTGTCCCTCTCTCGCGCACACACACACACTGTCCCTCTCTGTCACACACACACACACACTGTCCCTCTCTGTCACACACACACACACACTGTCCCTCTCTCTCTCACATACACACTGTCCCTCTCTCTCTCACACACACCGTCACTCTCTCTCTCACACACACTGTCCCTCTCTCTCTCACACACACACACTGTCCCTCTCTCTCTCACACACTGTCCCTCTCTCTCACACACACACTGTCCCTCTCTCTCTCACACACACACTGTCCCTCTCTCTCTCACACACACACTGTCCCTCTCTGTCTCACACACACTGTCACTCTCTCTCTCACACACACATCTCTCTCTCTCTCACACACACACTCACTGTCCCTCTCTCTCACACAGACACACACACTGTCCCTCTCTCTCTCACAAACACACACACTGTCCCTCTCTCTCCCTGTCACACACACTGTCCCTCTCTCTCTCACACACACACACTGTCCCTCTCTCTCTCACACACACACACTGTCGCTCTCTCTCTCACACACACACTGTCCCTCTCTCTCTCAGACACACTGTCCCTCTCTCTCTCACACACACACTGTCCCTCTCTCTCTCACACGCACACACTGTCCCTCTCTCTCACACACACACAGTCCCTCTCTCTCTCACACACACACACACACAGTCCCTCTCTCTCACACACACACACACACTGTCCCTCCCTCCCTCTCACACACACACAGTCCCTCTCTCTCACACACACACACACATACTGTCCCTCTCTCTCACACACACACACACAGTCCCTCTCTCTCTCTCACACACACACTGTCCCTCTCTCACACACACACACACTGTCCCCCTCTCACACACACACTGTCCCTCTCTCTCTCACACACTGTCCCTCTCTCTCACACACACACACTGTCCCTCTCTCTCTCTCACATACACACTGTCCCTCTCTCTCACACACACACACTGTCCCTCTCTCTCTCATACACACACTGTCCCTCTCTCTCTCATACACACACTGTCTCTCTCTCACACACTGTCCCTCTCTCTCTCACATACACTCTGTCTCTCTCTCTCTCTCTCTCACACAGACACTGTCCCTCTCTCTCACTCTCACACATACCTGACCCTCTCTCTCACACACACACTGTCCCTCTCTCACGCATATTCAGTGTCTCTCTCTCACACACACACACTGTCCCTCTCTCTCACACCCACACACTGTCCCTCTCTCTCTCTCACATACATACTGTCCCTCCCGCTCACACACACACTGTCCCTCTCTCTCTCACACACACACTGTCCCTCTCACTCACACACACACACACTGTCCCTCTCTGTCACACACACACACACACACACTGTCCCTCTCTCTCTCACATACACACTGTCCCTCCCGCTCACACACACACGGTCCCTCTCTCTCTCACACACACACTGTCCCTCTCTCACACACACACACACTGTCCCTCTCTCTCTCTCACACACACACACTGTCTGTCTCACACGCACACTGTCTGTCTCTCACACACACACACTGTCCCTCTCTCTCACACACACTCTCCCTCTCTCTCTCACACACACAGTCCCTCTCTCTCTCTCACACAGACACTGTCCTTCTCTCTCTCACACACACACTGTCCCTCTCTCAATAACACACACTGTCCCTCTCTCTCACACAAACACACTGTCCTTCACTCTCTCACACACACACTGTCCCTCTCTTTCTCACACACACACACTGTCCCTCTCTCTCTCACACACACACACACTGTCTCTCTCTCTCTCACACACACACTGTCCTTCTCTCTCTCACACACACACTGTCCCTCTCTCTCTCTCACACACACACACACACACTGTCCCTCTCTCTCTCACACACACACGCACACACTGTCCCTCTCTCTCACACACACACACACTGTCCTTCTCTCTCTCACACACACTGTCTCTCTCTCTCTCACACACACACTGTCCTTCTCTCTCTCACACACACACTGTCCCTCTCTCTCTCTCTCACACACACACACACACACTGTCCCTCTCTCTCTCACACACACACGCACACACTGTCCCTCTCTCTCACACACACACACACTGTCCTTCTCTCTCTCACACACACACTGTCCCTCTCTCTCACACAGACACACACACTGTCCCTCTCTCTCTCTCACATACACACTGTCCCTCTCTCACACACACACACTGTCCCTCTCTCTCACACTGTCCCTCTCTCTCTCACACACACACTGTCCCTCTCTCTCACACACACACTGTCCCTCTCTCTCTCTCACACACACACTGTCCCTCTCTCTCACACTGTCCCTCTCTCTCTCACACACACACTGTCCCTCTCTCTCTCACACACACTGTCACTCTCTCTCTCACACACACACTGTCCCTCTCTCTCACACACACACACTGTCCCTCTCTCTCTCACACACACTGTCCCTCTCTCTCACACACACACACACACACTGTCCCTCTCTCTCACACACACACTGTCCCTCTCACACACACACACACTGTCCCTCTCTCTCTCACACACACACACTGTCCCTCTCTCTCTCACACACACACACTGTCCCTCTCTCACACAGACACTGACCCTCTCTCACACAGACACTGTCCCTCTCTCTCACACACACTGTCCCTCTCTCTCTCACACAGACACTGTCCCTCTCTCTCTCTCACACACACTGTCCCTCTCTCTCACACACACTGTCCCTCTCTCTCTCACACAGACCCTGACCCTCTCTCTCACACACACACACACTGTCCCTCTCTCTCACAGACACACTGTCCCTCTCTCTCTCACACACACACACACTGTCCCTCTCTCTCTCACACACACACTGTCCCTCTCTCTCTCACACACTGTCCCTCTCTCTCTCACAAACACACACACTGTCCCTCTCTCTCCCTGTCACACACACTGTCCCTCTCTCTCTCACAAACACACACACTGTCCCTCTCTCTCTCTCACACACACACACACTGTCCCTCTCTCTCTCTCACACACACACACACTGTCCCTCTCTCTCTCACACACACACACACTGTCCCTCTCTCTACACACACATACTGTCCCTCTCTCTCAGACACACTGTCCCTCTCTCTCTCACACACACACTGTCCCTCTCTCTCTCACACACACACACTGTCCCTCTCTCTCACACACACACACAGTCCCTCTCTCTCTCACACACACACACACTGTCCCTCTCTCTACACACACATACTGTCCCTCTCTCTCACACACACACTGTCCCTCTCTCTCTCACACACACACACACTGTCCCTCTCTCTACACACACATACTGTCCCTCTCTCTCAGACACACTGTCCCTCTCTCTCTCACACACACACTGTCCCTCTCTCTCTCACACACACACACACAGTCCCTCTCTCTCACACACACACACTGTCCCTCTCTCTCACACACACACAGTCCCTCTCTCTCACACACACACTGTCCCTCTCTCTCACACACACACTGTCCCTCTCTCTCACACACACACACTGTCCCTCTCTCTCTCACACACACACACTGTCCCTCTCTCTCTCACACACACACACACACACTGTCCCTCTCTCTACACACACACACTGTCCCTCTCTCTCTCACACACACTGTCCCTCTCTCTCTCTCACACACACTGTCCCTCTCTCTCTCACACACACACACTGTCCCTCTCTCTACACACACACACTGTCCCTCTCTCTCTCAGACACACTGTCCCTCTCTCTCTCACACACACACTGTCCCTCTCTCTCTCACACACACACTGTCCCTCTCTCTCTCACACACACACACTGTCCCTCTCTCTCACACACACACAGTCCCTCTCTCACACACACACACACACTGTCCCTCCCTCCCTCTCACACACACACAGTCCCTCTCTCTCACACACACACACACATACTGTCCCTCTCTCTCACACACACACACAGTCCCTCTCTCTCTCACACACACACTGTCCCTCTCTCTCTCTCAGACACACACACTGTCCCTCTCTCTCACACACACACACATACTGTCCCTCTCTCTCACACACACACAGTCCCTCTCTCTCTCTCACACACACACTGTCCCTCTCTCACAAACACTTTCCCTCTCTCTCTCACACACACACTGTCCCTCTCTCTTACACACACACACACTGTCCCTCTCTCTCTCTCTCACATACACACTGTCCCTCTCTCTCACACACACACTGTCCCTCTCTCTCTCATACACACACTGTCTCTCTCTCACACACCGTCCCTCTCTCTCTCACATACACTCTGTCTCTCTCTCTCTCTCTCACACAGACACTGTCCCTCTCTCTCACTCTCACACATACCTGACCCTCTCTCTCCCACACACACTGTCCCTCTCTCACGCATATTCACTGTCTCTCTCTCACACACACACACACTGTACCTCTCTCTCACACACACACACTGTCCCTCTCTCTCTCTCACATACATACTGTCTCTCCCGCTCACACACACACTGTCCCTCTCTCTCACACACACACACTGTCCCTCTCTCTCTCTCACATACATACTGTCTCTCCCGCTCACACACACACTGTCCCTCTCACGCACACACACACACACTGTCCCTCTCTGTCACACACACACACACACACACACACTGTCCCTCTCTCTCTCACATACACACTGTCCCTCCCGCTCACACACACACTGTCCCTCTCTCTCTCACACACACACTGTCCCTCTCTCTCACACACACACACACTGTCCCTCTCTCTCACACACACACACACACTGTCCCTCTCTCTCTCACACACACACACACACACTGTCCCTCTCTCACACACACACACTGTCTGTCTCACACGCACACTGTCTGTCTCTCACACACACACTGTCCCTCTCTCTCACACACACTCTCCCTCTCTCTCTCACACACACACACACACACTGTCCCTCTCTCTCTCACACACACACTGTCCCTCTCTCTCACACAAACACACTGTCCCACTCTCTCTCACACACACACTGTCCCTCTCTCTCTCACACACACACACACACTGTCCCTCTCTCTCTCTCACACACACACACTGTCCCTCTCTCTCTCACACACACGCACACAGTCTCTCTCTCTCTCACACACACTGTCCTTCTCTCTCTCACACACACACACACACTGTCCCTCTCTCTCTCACACACACACACACACACTGTCCCTCTCTCTCTCACACACACACACTGTCCTTCTCTCTCTCTCACACACACTGTCCCTCTCTCTCTCACACACACACTGTCCCTCTCTCTCTCACACACACTGTCACTCTCTCTCTCACACACACTGTCACTCTCTCTCACACACACACTGTCCCTCTCTCTCTCACACACACACTGTCCCTCTCTCTCTCTCTCACACACACACACTGTCCCTCTCTCTCACACAGACACACACACTGTCCCTCTCTCTCTCACATACACACTGTCCCTCTCTCTCTCTCACACACACTGTCCCTCTCTCTCTCACACACACTGTCACTCTCTCTCTCACACACACACTGTCCCTCTCTCACACACACACTGTCCCTCTCTCTCTCACACACACACACACACTGTCCCTCTCTCTCACACAGACACACACACTGTCCCTCTCTCTCTCACATACACACTGTCCCTCTCTCTCACACACACACTGTCCCTCTCTCTCACACTGTCCCTCTCTCTCTCACACACACACTGTCCCTCTCTCTCACACACACACTGTCCCTCTCTCTCTCTCACACACACACTGTCCCTCTCTCTCTCACACACACACACTGTCCCTCTCTCTCTCTCACACACACTGTCCCTCTCTCTCTCACACACACTGTCACTCTCTCTCACACACACACACTGTCCCTCTCTCTCTCACACACACACACTGTCCCTCTCTCTCACACACACACACACTGTCCCTCTCTCTCTCACACACACACTGTCCCTCTCTCTCTCACACACACTGTCCCTCTCTCTCTCACACACACACACTGTCCCTCTCTCTCACACACACACTGTCCCTCTCTCTCACACACACACTGTCCCTCTCTCTCACACACACACACACTGTCCCTCTCTCTCACACACACACTGTCCCTCTCACACACACACACACTGTCCCTCTCTCTCTCACACACACACACTGTCCCTCTCTCTCTCACACACACACACTGTCCCTCTCTCACACAGACACTGACCCTCTCTCACACAGACACTGTCCCTCTCTCTCACACACACTGTCCCTCTCTCTCTCACACAGACACTGTCCCTCTCTCTCTCTCACACACACACTGTCCCTCTCTCTCTCACACAGACACTGTCTCTCTCTCTCACACACACACACTGTCCCTCTCTCTCACACACACACACCGTCCCTCTCTCTCACACACACACTGTCCCTCTCTCTCTCACACACACACACACTGTCCCTCTCTCTCACACACACACACCGTCCCTCTCTCTCACACACACACTGTCCCTCTCTCTCTCACACACACACACACTGTCCCTCTCTCTCACACACACACACTGTCCCTCTCTCTCACACACACTGTCCCTCTCTCTCTCACAAACACACACACTGTCCCTCTCTCTCTCACACACACACACACACTGTCCCTCTCTCTCTCACACACACACACACACTGTCCCTCTCTCTCAGACACACTGTCCCTCTCTCTCTCACACACACACTGTCCCTCTCTCTCTCACACACACACACTGTCCCTCTCTCTCACACACACACACTGTCCCTCTCTCTCACACACACACAGTCCCTCTCTCTCTCACACACACACACACTGTCCCTCTCTCTACACACACATACTGTCCCTCTCTCTCACACACACACTGTCCCTCTCTCTCTCACACACACACACACTGTCCCTCTCTCTACACACACATACTGTCCCTCTCTCTCAGACACACTGTCCCTCTCTCTCTCACACACACACTGTCCCTCTCTCTCTCACACACACACACTGTCCCTCTCTCTCACACACACACACTGTCCCTCTCTCTCACACACACACAGTCCCTCTCTCTCACACACACACTGTCCCTCTCTCTCACACACACACACTGTCCCTCTCTCACACACACACACACTGTCCCTCTCTCTCTCACACACACACACTGTCTCTCTCTCTCACACACACACACACTGTCCCTCTCTCTACACACACACACTGTCCCTCTCTCTCTCACACACACTGTCCCTCTCTCTCTCACACACACACTGTCCCTCTCTCTCTCACACACACACACTGTCCCTCTCTCTACACACACACACTGTCCCTCTCTCTCTCAGACACACTGTCCCTCTCTCTCTCACACACACACTGTCCCTCTCTCTCTCACACACACACTGTCCCTCTCTCTCTCACACACACACACTGTCCCTCTCTCTCACACACACACAGTCCCTCTCTCTCACACACACACACACTGTCCCTCTCTCCCTCTCACACACACAGTCCCTCTCTCTCACACACACACACACATACTGTCCCTCTCTCTCACACACACACACAGTCCCTCTCTCTCTCACACACACACTGTCCCTCTCTCTCTCTCAGACACACACACTGTCCCTCTCTCTCACACACACACACATACTGTCCCTCTCTCTCACACACACACAGTCCCTCTCTCTCTCTCACACACACACTGTCCCTCTCTCACAAACACTTTCCCTCTCTCTCTCACACACACACTGTCCCTCTCTCTTACACACACACACACTGTCCCTCTCTCTCTCACACACACACTGTCCCTCTCTCTCTCACACACACACTGTCCCTCTCTCTCTCACACACACACACTGTCCCTCTCTCTCTCACATACACACTGTCCCTCTCTCTCACACACACACTGTCCCTCTCTCTCTCATACACACACTGTCTCTCTCTCACACACCGTCCCTCTCTCTCTCACATACACTCTGTCTCTCTCTCTCTCTCACACAGACACTGTCCCTCTCTCTCACTCTCACACATACCTGACCCTCTCTCTCCCACACACACTGTCCCTCTCTCACGCATATTCACTGTCTCTCTCTCACACACACACACACTGTACCTCTCTCTCTCACACACACACTGTCCCTCTCTCTCTCTCACATACATACTGTCTCTCCCGCTCACACACACACTGTCCCTCTCTCTCTCACACACACACTGTCCCTCTCTCGCACACACACACACTGTCCCTCTCTGTCACACACACACACACTGTCCCTCTCTCTCACACATACACACTGTCCCTCCCGCTCACACACACACTGTCCCTCTCTCTCTCACACACACACTGTCCCTCTCTCTCACACACACACACACTGTCCCTCTCTCTCACACACACACACACACTGTCCCTCTCTCTCTCACACACACACACACACACTGTCCCTCTCTCACACACACACACACTGTCTGTCTCACACGCACACTGTCTGTCTCTCACACACACACTGTCCCTCTCTCTCACACACACTCTCCCTCTCTCTCTCACACACACACACACACACTGTCCCTCTCTCTCTCACACACACACTGTCCCTCTCTCTCACACAAACACACTGTCCCACTCTCTCTCACACACACACTGTCCCTCTCTCTCTCACACACACACACACTGTCCCTCTCTCTCTCACACACACGCACACAGTCACTCTCTCTCTCTCACACACACTGTCCTTCTCTCTCTCAGACACACACACACTGTCCCTCTCTCTCTCACACACACACACACACACTGTCCCTCTCTCTCTCACACACACACACTGTCCTTCTCTCTCTCACACACACACTGTCCCTCTCTCTCTCACACACACACTGTCCCTCTCTCTCTCACACACACTGTCACTCTCTCTCTCACACACACTGTCACTCTCTCTCACACACACACTGTCCCTCTCTCTCTCACACACACACTGTCCCTCTCTCTCTCTCTCACACACACACACTGTCCCTCTCTCTCACACAGACACACACACTGTCCCTCTCTCTCTCACATACACACTGTCCCTCTCTCTCTCTCACACACACTGTCCCTCTCTCTCTCACACACACTGTCACTCTCTCTCTCACACACACACTGTCCCTCTCTCACACACACACTGTCCCTCTCTCTCTCACACACACACACACACTGTCCCTCTCTCTCACACAGACACACACACTGTCCCTCTCTCTCTCACATACACACTGTCCCTCTCTCTCACACACACACTGTCCCTCTCTCTCACACTGTCCCTCTCTCTCTCACACACACACTGTCCCTCTCTCTCACACACACACTGTCCCTCTCTCTCTCTCACACACACACTGTCCCTCTCTCTCACACTGTCCCTCTCTCTCTCACACACACACACTGTCCCTCTCTCTCTCTCACACACACTGTCCCTCTCTCTCTCTCACACACACTGTCCCTCTCTCTCTCACACACACTGTCACTCTCTCTCTCACACACACACACTGTCCCTCTCTCTCTCACACACACACACTGTCCCTCTCTCTCACACACACACAATGTCCCTCTCTCTCTCACACACACACTGTCCCTCTCTCTCTCACACACACTGTCCCTCTCTCTCTCACACACACACTGTCCCTCTCTCTCACACACACACTGTCCCTCTCTCTCACACACACACACTGTCCCTCTCTCTCACACACACACACACTGTCCCTCTCTCTCACACACACACTGTCCCTCTCACACACACACACACTGTCCCTCTCTCTCTCACACACACACACTGTCCCTCTCTCTCTCACACACACACACTGTCCCTCTCTCTCTCACACACACTGTCACTCTCTCTCTCACACACACACACTGTCCCTCTCTCTCTCTCACACACACACTGTCCCTCTCTCTCACACACACACACAATGTCCCTCTCTCTCTCACACACACACTGTCCCTCTCTCTCTCACACACACTGTCCCTCTCTCTCTCACACACACTGTCCCTCTCTCTCTCACACACACACTGTCCCTCTCTCTCACACACACACTGTCCCTCTCTCTCACACACACACACTGTCCCTCTCTCTCACACACACACACACTGTCCCTCTCTCTCACACACACACTGTCCCTCTCTCTCACACACACACTGTCCCTCTCTCTCTCTCTCACACACACACACTGTCCCTCTCTCTCACACAGACACACACACTGTCCCTCTCTCTCTCACATACACACTGTCCCTCTCTCTCTCTCACACACACTGTCCCTCTCTCTCTCACACACACTGTCACTCTCTCTCTCACACACACACTGTCCCTCTCTCACACACACACTGTCCCTCTCTCTCTCACACACACACACACACTGTCCCTCTCTCTCACACAGACACACACACTGTCCCTCTCTCTCTCACATACACACTGTCCCTCTCTCTCACACACACACTGTCCCTCTCTCTCACACTGTCCCTCTCTCTCTCACACACACACTGTCCCTCTCTCTCACACACACACTGTCCCTCTCTCTCTCTCACACACACACTGTCCCTCTCTCTCACACTGTCCCTCTCTCTCTCACACACACACACTGTCCCTCTCTCTCTCACACACACACACTGTCCCTCTCTCACACACACACACAATGTCCCTCTCTCTCTCACACACACACTGTCCCTCTCTCTCTCACACACACTGTCCCTCTCTCTCTCACACACACACTGTCCCTCTCTCTCACACACACACTGTCCCTCTCTCTCACACACACACACTGTCCCTCTCTCTCACACACACACACACTGTCCCTCTCTCTCACACACACACTGTCCCTCTCACACACACACACACTGTCCCTCTCTCTCTCACACACACACACTGTCCCTCTCTCTCTCACACACACACACTGTCCCTCTCTCACACAGACACTGACCCTCTCTCACACAGACACTGTCCCTCTCTCTCACACACACTGTCCCTCTCTCTCTCACACAGACACTGTCCCTCTCTCTCTCTCACACACACTGTCCCTCTCTCTCACACACACTGTCCCTCTCTCTCTCACACAGACACTGTCCCTCTCTCTCACACACACACACTGTCCCTCTCTCTCACACACACACACCGTCCCTCTCTCTCACACACACACTGTCCCTCTCTCTCTCACACACACACACACTGTCCCTCTCTCTCACACACACACACTGTCCCTCTCTCTCTCACACACTGTCCCTCTCTCTCTCACAAACACACACATTGTCCCTCTCTCTCCCTGTCACACACACTGTCCCTCTCTCTCTCACAAACACACACACTGTCCCTCTCTCTCTCTCACACACACACACACTGTCCCTCTCTCTCTCTCACACACACACACACACACTGTCCCTCTCTCTCTCACACACACACTGTCCCTCTCTCTCTCACACACACTGTCACTCTCTCTCTCACACACACTGTCACTCTCTCTCACACACACACTGTCCCTCTCTCTCTCACACACACACTGTCCCTCTCTCTCTCTCTCACACACACACACTGTCCCTCTCTCTCACACAGACACACACACTGTCCCTCTCTCTCACACATACACACTGTCCCTCTCTCTCTCTCACACACACTGTCCCTCTCTCTCTCACACACACTGTCACTCTCTCTCTCACACACACACTGTCCCTCTCTCTCACACACACACTGTCCCTCTCTCTCTCACACACACACACACACTGTCCCTCTCTCTACACACACATACTGTCCCTCTCTCTCAGACACACTGTCCCTCTCTCTCTCACACACACACTGTCCCTCTCTCTCTCACACACACACACTGTCCCTCTCTCTCACACACACACACTGTCCCTCTCTCTCACACACACACAGTCCCTCTCTCTCTCACACACACACACACTGTCCCTCTCTCTACACACACATACTGTCCCTCTCTCTCACACACACACTGTCCCTCTCTCTCTCACACACACACACACTGTCCCTCTCTCTACACACACATACTGTCCCTCTCTCTCAGACACACTGTCCCTCTCTCTCTCACACACACACTGTCCCTCTCTCTCTCACACACACACACACTGTCCCTCTCTCTCACACACACACACTGTCCCTCTCTCTCACACACACACAGTCCCTCTCTCTCACACACACACTGTCCCTCTCTCTCACACACACACACTGTCCCTCTCTCTCACACACACACACTGTCCCTCTCTCTCTCACACACACACACTGTCCCTCTCTCTCTCACACACACACACACACACTGTCCCTCTCTCTACACACACACACTGTCCCTCTCTCTCTCACACACACTGTCCCTCTCTCTCTCACACACACACTGTCCCTCTCTCTCTCACACACACACACTGTCCCTCTCTCTACACACACACACTGTCCCTCTCTCTCTCAGACACACTGTCCCTCTCTCTCTCACACACACACTGTCCCTCTCTCTCTCACACACACACTGTCCCTCTCTCTCTCACACACACACACTGTCCCTCTCTCTCACACACACACAGTCCCTCTCTCTCACACACACACACACTGTCCCTCCCTCCCTCTCACACACACAGTCCCTCTCTCTCACAC
Source organism: Chiloscyllium plagiosum (assembly GCF_037043375.1). Taxonomy (NCBI): domain Eukaryota; kingdom Metazoa; phylum Chordata; class Chondrichthyes; order Orectolobiformes; family Hemiscylliidae; genus Chiloscyllium; species Chiloscyllium plagiosum. Next base: position 91,561 of record NW_028270224.1, on the reverse strand, counting down.
ACACACACACATACTGTCCCTCTCTCTCACACACACACACAGTCCCTCTCTCTCTCACACACACACTGTCTCTCTCTCTCTCAGACACACACACTGTCCCTCTCTCTCACACACACACACATACTGTCCCTCTCTCTCACACACACACACATACTGTCCCTCTCTCTCACACACACACAGTCCCTCTCTCTCTCTCACACACACACTGTCCCTCTCTCACAAACACTTTCCCTCTCTCTCTCACACACACACTGTCCCTCTCTCTTACACACACACACACTGTCCCTCTCTCTCTCTCTCACATACACACTGTCCCTCTCTCTCTCACACACACACTGTCCCTCTCTCTCACACACACACTGTCCCTCTCTCTCTCATACACACACTGTCTCTCTCTCACACACCGTCCCTCTCTCTCTCACATACACTCTGTCTCTCTCTCTCTCTCACACAGACACTGTCCCTCTCTCTCACTCTCACACATACCTGACCCTCTCTCTCCCACACACACTGTCCCTCTCTCACGCATATTCACTGTCTCTCTCTCACACACACACACTGTACCTCTCTCTCACACACACACACTGTCCCTCTCTCTCTCTCACATACATACTGTCTCTCCCGCTCACACACACACTGTCCCTCTCTCTCTCACACACACACTGTCCCTCTCTCGCACACACACACACACACACACTGTCCCTCTCTGTCACACACACACACACACTGTCCCTCTCTCTCTCACATACACACTGTCCCTCCCGCTCACACACACACTGTCCCTCTCTCTCTCACACACACACTGTCCCTCTCTCTCACACACACACACACTGTCCCTCTCTCTCTCACACACACACACACTGTCCCTCTCTCTCTCACACACACACACACTGTCCCTCTCTCACACACACACACTGTCTGTCTCACACGCACACTGTCTGTCTCTCACACACACACTGTCCCTCTCTCTCACACACACACTCCCTCTCTCTCTCACACACACACACACACACTGTCCCTCTCTCTCTCACACACACACTGTCCCTCTCTCTCACACAAACACACTGTCCCACTCTCTCTCACACACACACTGTCCCTCTCTCTCTCACACACACACTGTCCCTCTCTCTCACACACACACTGTCCCTCTCTCTCTCACACACACACACACACTGTCCCTCTCTCTCTCACACACACACACACTGTCCCTCTCTCTCTCACACACACGCACACAGTCTCTCTCTCTCTCACACACACACTGTCCTTCTCTCTCTCACACACACACACACACTGTCCCTCTCTCTCTCACACACACACACACACACACTGTCCCTCTCTCTCTCACACACACACACTGTCCTTCTCTCTCTCACACACACACTGTCCCTCTCTCTCTCACACACACACTGTCCCTCTCTCTCTCACACACACTGTCACTCTCTCTCTCACACACACTGTCACTCTCTCTCACACACACACTGTCCCTCTCTCTCTCACACACACACTGTCCCTCTCTCTCTCTCTCACACACACACACACTGTCCCTCTCTCTCACACAGAC
>NW_028270224.1:72500-80000 GCF_037043375.1 Chiloscyllium plagiosum | reverse complement strand
TCTCTCACACACACACACACACACACACTGTCCCTCTCTCTCTCACACACACACACTGACCCTCTCTCTCACACACACACTGTCCCTCTCTCTCTCACACACACACACTGACCCTCTCTCTCACACACACACACACTGTCCCTCTCTCTCATACACACACACTGACCCTCTCTCTCTCACACACACACTGTCCCTCTCTCTCTCTCACACACACACAGTCCCTCTCTCTCTCACACACACACTGTCCCTCTCTCTCACACACACACACTGTCCCTCTCTCTCTCACACACACACTGTCCCTCTCTCTCACACACACACACACTGACCCTCTCTCTCTCACACACACACTGACCCTCTCTCTCTCACACACACACTGTCCCTCTCTCTCTCACACACACACTGTCCCTCTCTCTCTCACACACACACACTGTCTCTCTCTCTCACACACACACACTGTCCCTCTCTCACACACACACTGTCCCTCGCTCTCTCACACACACACTGTCCCTCTCTCTCACACACACACACATTCCCTCTCTCTCTCACACACACAGTCCCTCTCTATCTCTCACACACTCACTGTCCCTCTCTCTCTCACACACACACACTGTCCCTCTCTCTCACACACATACACAGTCCCTCTCTCTCTCTCTCACACACACACACTGTTCCTCTCTCTCACACACACACTGACCCTCTCTCTCTCACACACACACACTGACCCTCTCTCTCACACACACACTGTCCCTCTCTCTCACACACACACACACAGTCCCTCTCTCTCTCTCACACACACACTGTCCCTTTCTCACACACACACTGTCCCTCTCTCTCTCACACACACACTGTCCCTCTCTCTCTCACACACACACTGTCCCTCTCTCTCTCACACACACACTGTCCCTCTCTCTCTCACACACACACTGTCCCTCTCTCTCTCACACACACACTGTCCCTCTCTCTCACACACACACACTGTCCCTCTCTCTCTCACACACACACTGTCCCTCTCTCTCACACACACACACAGTCCCTCTCTCTCACACACACACTGTCCCTCTCTCTCACACACACACTGTCCCTCTCTCTCACACACACACACTGTCCCTCTCTCTCACACACACACACACTGTCCCTCTCTGTCTCTCACACACTCACTGTCCCTCTCTCTCTCTCACACACACACACACTGTCCCTCTCTCTCACACACACACACACAGTCCCTCTCTCTCTCACACACACACACAGTCCCTCTCTCTCTCTCACACACACACACACACACACACACACACTGTCCCTCTCTCTCTCACACACACTGACCCTCTCTCTCACACACACACACACACTGTCCCTCTCTCTCACACACACACACTGTCCCTCTCTCTCTCACACACACACTGTCCCTCTCTCTCACACACACACACTGTCCCTCTCTCTCTCACACACACACACACTGTCCCTCTCTCTCTCACACACACACACACTGTCCCTCTCTCTCACACACACACACACACAGACTGTCCCTCTCTCTCTCACACACACACACACACACTGTCTCTCTCTCTCACACACACACACACACTGTCCCCCTCTCTCACACACACACACTGTCCCTCTTTCTCTCACACACACACTGTCCCTCTCTCTCTCACACACACAGACACACTGTCCCTCTCACTCACACACACACTGTCCCTCTCACTCTCACACACACTCTCCCTCTCTCTCTCACACACACACTGTCCCTCTCACTCTCACACACACTCTCCCTCTCTCTCTCACACACACACTGTCCCTCTCACTCTCACACACACTCTCCCTCTCTCTCTCACACACACACTGTCCCTCTCTCTCACACACACACTATCCCTCTCTCTCTCACACTCACACACTGTCCCTCTCTCTCTCACACACACACTGACCCTCTCTCTCACACACACACTGTCCCTCTCTCACGTACACACACTGTCCCTCTCTCTCACACACGCACACTGTCCCTCTCTCTCACACACACACTGTCCCTCTCTCTCTCACACACACACACACTGTCCCTCTCTCTCTCACACACACACTGTCCCTCTCTTTCACACACACTGTCCCTCTCTCTCACACACACTGTCCCTCTCTCTCACACACACACTGTCCCTCTCTCTCTCTCACACACACACTGTCCGTCTCTCTCTCACACACACACTGTCCCTCTCTCTCACACACACTGTCCCTCTCTCTCACACACACACTGTCCCTCTCTCTCTCACACACACACAGTCCCTCTCTCTCTCTCACACACACACACTGACCCTCTCTCACACACACACACACTGTCCCTCTCTCTCACACACACACACACTGACCCTCTCTCTCTCACACACACACTGTCCCTCTCTCTCACACACACACACACAGCCCCTCTCTCTCTCACACACACACTGTCCCTCTCTCTCACACACACACTGTCCCTCTCTCTCACACACACACACTGTCCCTCTCTCTCACACACATACACTGTCCCTCTCTCTTACACACACACTGTCCCTCTCTCTCTCACACACACACACAGTCCCTCTCTCTCTCTCACACACACACACACACTGTCCCTCTCTCTCTCACACACACACACTGACCCTCTCTCTCACACACACACACTGTCCCTCTCTCTCTCACACACACACACTGACCCTCTCTCTCACACACACACACACTGTCCCTCTCTCTCACACACACACACTGACCCTCTCTCTCTCACACACACACTGTCCCTCTCTCTCTCTCACACACACACAGTCCCTCTCTCTCTCACACACACACTGTCCCTCTCTCTCACACACACACACTGTCCCTCTCTCTCTCACACACACACTGTCCCTCTCTCTCACACACACACACACTGACCCTCTCTCTCTCACACACACACTGACCCTCTCTCTCTCACACACACACTGTCCCTCTCTCTCTCACACACACACTGTCCCTCTCTCTCTCACACACACACACTGTCTCTCTCTCTCACACACACACACTGTCCCTCTCTCACACACACACTGTCCCTCGCTCTCTCACACACACACTGTCCCTCTCTCTCACACACACACACATGCCCTCTCTCTCTCACACACACACTGTCCCTCTCTCACACACACACACAGTCCCTCTCTATCTCTCACACACTCACTGTCCCTCTCTCTCTCACACACACAAACTGTCCCTCTCTCTCACACACATACACAGTCCCTCTCTCTCTCTCTCACACACACACACTGTTCCTCTCTCTCACACACACACTGACCCTCTCTCTCTCACACACACACACACTGACCCTCTCTCTCACACACACACTGTCCCTCTCTCTCACACACACACACACAGTCCCTCTCTCTCACACACACACACACAGTCCCTCTCTCTCTCTCACACACACACTGTCCCTTTCTCATACACACACTGTCCCTCTCTCTCTCACACACACACTGTCCCTCTCTCTCTCACACACACACACACACAGTCCCTCTCTCTCTCTCACACACACACACACAGTCCCTCTCTCTCACACACACACACACACTGTCCCTCCCTCCCTCTCACACACACACACTGTCCCTCTCTCTCACACACACACACACTGTCCCTCTCTCTCTCACACACACACACTGTCCCTCTCTCTCTCACACACACACACTGTCCCTCTCTCACACAGACACTGACCCTCTCTCTCACACACACTGTCCCTCTCTCTCACACACACTGTCCCTCTCTCTCTCACACAGACACTGTCCCTCTCTCTCTCTCACACATACCTGACCCTCTCTCTCACACACACACACTGTCCCTCTCTCTCACACACACAGACACTGTCCCTCTCTCACACAGACACTGTCCCTCTCTCTCACACACACTGTCCCTCTCTCTCTCACACACGCACTGTCCCTCTCTCTCACACACACACACTGTCCTTCTCTCTCTCACACACACACTGTCCCTCTCTCTCTCACACACACACTGACCCTCTCTCTCACACACACACACCGTCCCTCTCTCTCACACACACACTGTCCCTCTCTCTCTCACACACACACACACTGTCCCTCTCTCTCTCTCACACACACTGTCCCTCTCTCTCTCACACACTGTCCCTCTCTCTCTCACAAACACACACACTGTCCCTCTCTCACACACACACACACTGTCCCTCTCTCTCTCACACACACTGTCCCTCTCTCTCTCACAAACACACACACTGTCCCTCTCTCTCTCTCACACACACACACACTGTCCCTCTCTCTCTCTCACACACACACACACTGTCCCTCTCTCTCTCTCACACACACACTGTCCCTCTCTCTACACACACATACTGTCCCTCTCTCTCAGACACACTGTCGCTTTCTCTCTCACACACACACTGTCCCTCTCTCTCTCAGACACACTGTCCCTCTCTCTCTCACACACACACTGTCCCTCTCTCTCTCACACGCACACACTGTCCCTCTCTCTCACACACACACAGTCCCTCTCTCTCTCACACACACACAGTCCCTCTCTCTCTCTCACACACACACACACAGTCCCTCTCTCTCACACACACACACACACTGTCCCTCCCTCCCTCTCACACACACACAGTCCCTCTCTCTCACACACACACACACATACTGTCCCTCTCTCTCACACACACACACACACACACACACAGTCCCTCTCTCTCTCTCACACACACACTGTCCCTCTCTCACACACACTGTCCCTCTCTCTCTCACATACACACTGTCCCTCTCTCTCACACACACACACTGTCCCTCTCTCTCTCATATACACACTGTCTCTCTCTCACACACTGTCCCTCTCTCTCACACACACACTCTGTCCCCCTCTCACACACACACTGTCCCTCTCTCTCTCACACACTGTCCCTCTCTCTCTCACACACACACTGTCCCCCTCTCTCTCTCTCACATACACACTGTCCCTCTCTCACACACACACACTGTCCCTCTCTCTCTCTCACACACACACTGTCTCTCTCTCTCACTCTCACACATACCTGACCCTCTCTCTCCCACACACACTGTCCCTCTCTCACGCATATTCACTGTCTCTCTCTCACACACACACACTGTCCCTCTCTCTCACACACACACACTGTCCCTCTCTCTCTCTCACATACATACTGTCCCTCCCGCTCACACACACACTGTCCCTCTCTCTCTCACACACACACTGTCCCTCTCACTCACACACACACACACTGTCCCTCTCTGTCACACACACACACACACACTGTCCCTCCCGCTCACACACACACGGTCCCTCTCTCTCTCACACACACACTGTCCCTCTCTCACACACACACACACTGTCCCTCTCTCTCTCTCACACACACACACACTGTCCCTCTCTCACACGCACACACTGTCCCTCTCTCTCACACACACTCTCCCTCTCTCTCTCACACACACACACACAGTCCCTCTCTCTCTCTCACACACACACTGTCCTTCTCTCTCTCACACACACACTGTCCCTCTCTCACATACACACACTGTCCCTCTCTCTCACACAAACACACTGTCCTTCTCTCTCTCACACACACACTGTCCCTCTCTCTCTCACACACACACACACACTCTGTCCCTCTCTCTCTCACACACACACACACTGTCCCTCTCTCTCTCACACACACACACACACACTGTCTCTCTCTCTCTCACACAAACACTGTCCTTCTCTCTCTGACATACACACTGATCTCTCTCTCTCACACACACACACACACACACTGTCCCTCTCTCTCTCACACACACACGCACACACTGTCCCTCTCTCTCACACACACACACACTGTCCTTCTCTCTCTCACACACACACTGTCCCTCTCTCTCACACAGACACACACACTGTCCCTCTCTCTCTCTCTCACATACACACTGTCCCTCTCTCTCACACACACACTGTCCCTCTCTCTCTCACACACACACTGTCCCTCTCTCTCACACACACACTGTCCCTCTCTCTCTCTCACACACACACTGTCCCTCTCTCTCACACTGTCCCTCTCTCTCTCACACACACACTATCCCTCTCTCTCTCACACACACACTGTCCCTCTCTCTCTCTCACACACACTGTCCCTCTCTCTCACACACACACTGTCCCTCTCTCTCTCTCACACACACACTGTCCCTCTCTCTCACACTGTCCCTCTCTCTCTCACACACACACTATCCCTCTCTCTCTCACACACACACTGTCCCTCTCTCTCACACACACACACTGTCCCTCTCTCTCTCACACACACACTGTCCCTCTCTCTCTCACACACACTGTCACTCTCTCTCACACACACACTGTCCCTCTCTCTCTCACACACACACACACTGTCCCTCTCTCTCACACACACACACACTGTCCCTCTCTCTCTCACACACACACACTGTCCCTCTCTCTCTCACACACACACACTGTCCCTCTCTCACACAGACACTGACCCTCTCTCTCACACACACTGTCCCTCTCTCTCACACACACTGTCCCTCTCTCTCTCACACACACACTGTCCCTCTCTCTCTCACACACACACTGTCCCTCTCTCTCTCACACACACACACACTGTCCCTCTCTCTCACACACACACACACACTGTCCCTCTCTCTCTCACACACACACACTGTCCCTCTCTCTCTCACACACACACACTGTCCCTCTCTCACACAGACACTGACCCTCTCTCTCACACACACTGTCCCTCTCTCTCACACACACTGTCCCTCTCTCTCTCACACAGACACTGTCCCTCTCTCTCTCTCACACATACCTGACCCTCTCTCTCACACACACACACACTGTCCCTCTCTCTCACACACACAGACACTGTCCCTCTCTCACACAGACACTGTCCCTCTCTCTCTCACACACGCACTGTCCCTCTCTCTCACACACACACACTGTCCCTCTCACTCTCACACACACTGTCCCTCTCTCTCTCACACACACACACTGTCCCTCTCTCTCACACACACACACCGTCCCTCTCTCTCACACACACACTGTCCCTCTCTCTCTCACACACACACACACTGTCCCTCTCTCTCTCTCACACACACTGTCCCTCTCTCTCTCACACACTGTCCCTCTCTCTCTCACAAACACACACACTGTCCCTCTCTCTCCCTGTCACACACACTGTCCCTCTCTCTCTCACAAACACACACACTGTCCCTCTCTCTCTCTCACACACACACACACTGTCCCTCTCTCTCTCTCACACACACACACACTGTCCCTCTCTCTCTCACACACACACACTGTCCCTCTCTCTACACACACATACTGTCCCTCTCTCTCAGACACACTGTCCCTTTCTCTCTCACACACACACTGTCCCTCACTCTCTCACACACACACACTGTCCCTCTCTCTCACACACACACACTGTCCCTCTCTCTCACACACACACAGTCCCTCTCTCTCTCACACACACAGTCCCTCTCTCTCTCACACACACAC
>NW_028270224.1:0-70000 GCF_037043375.1 Chiloscyllium plagiosum | reverse complement strand
TCTCTCTCACACACACACACTGTCCTTCTCTTCTCTCACACACACACTCTCCCTCTGTCACATACACACACTGTCCCTCTCTCTCACACACACACACTGTCCCTCTCTCTCTCACACACACACTGTCCCTCTCTCTCACACACACACACTGTCCCTCTCTCTCACACACACACACTGTCCCTCTCTCTCTCACAAACACACTGTCCCTCTCTCTCTCACACACACACACTGTCCCTCTCTCACACACACACACACACACTGTCCCTCTCTCTCACACACACACACACAGACTGTCCCTCTCTCTCTCACACACACACACACACACAGTCTCTCTCTCTCACACACACACACACACACTGTCTCTCTCTCTCACACACACACACTGTCCCTCTCTCTCACACACACACACTGTCCCTCTCTCTCTCACACACACACACTGTCCCTCTTTCTCTCACACACACACTGTCCTTCTCTCTCTCACACACACACACATACTGTCCCTCTCTCTCTCACATACACACACTGTCCCTCTCTCTCACACACAGACACACTGTCCCTCTCACTCACACACACACTGTTCCTCTCACTCTCACACACACTCTCCCTCTCTCTCTCACACACACACTGTCCCTCTCACTCTCACACACACTGTCCCTCTCTCTCACACACACACACACTGTCCCTCCCTCTCTCTCACACACACACACACTGTCCCTCTCTCTCTCACACACACTGTTCCTCTCTCTCACACACACACTGTCCCTCTCTCTCACACACACACTATCCCTCTCTCTCTCACACACACACACTGTCCCTCTCTCTCACACACATACACTGTCCCTCTCTCTCACACACATACACTGTCCCTCTCTCTCACACACACACACTGTCCCTCTATCTCTCACACTCGCACACTGTCCCTCTCTCTCACACACACACACTGACCCTCTCTCTCACACACACACTGTCCCTCTCTCACGTACACACACTGTCCCTCTCTCTCACACACACACACTGACCCTCTCTCTCACACACACACTGTCCCTCTCTCACGTACACACACTGTCCCTCTCTCTAACACGCACACTGTCCCTCTCTCTCACACACACACTGTCCCTCTCTCTCTCACACACACACACTGTCCCTCTCTCTCTCACACACACACTGTCCCTCTCTTTCACACACACTGTCCCTCTCTCTCACACACACTGTCCCTCTCTCTCACACACACACTGTCCCTCTCTCTCTCACACACACACACGGTCCCTCTCTCTCTCACACACACTGTCCCTCTCTCTCACACACACTGTCCCTCTCTCTCACACACACACTGTCCCTCTCTCTCTCACACACACACAGTCCCTCTCTCTCTCTCACACACACAGTCCCTCTCTCTCTCACACACACACACACTGACCCTCTCTCACACACACACACACACACTGTCCCTCTCTCTCACACACACACACACTGACCCTCTCTCTCTCACACACACACTGTCCCTCTCTCTCACACACACACACACAGCCCCTCTCTCTCTCACACACACTGTCCCTCTCTCTCACACACACACTGTCCCTCTCTCTCACACACACACACACAGCCCCTCTCTCTCTCACACACACTGTCCCTCTCTCTCACACACACACTGTCCCTCTCTCTCTCACACACACACACTGTCCCTCTCTCTCACACACATACACTGTCCCTCTCTCTCACACACATACACTGTCCCTCTCTCTCACACACACACACTGTCCCTCTCTCTCTCACACACACACACTGACCCTCTCTCTCACACACACACACTGTCCCTCTCTCTCACACACACACACTGTCCCTCTCTCTCTCACACACACACTGTCCCTCTCTCTCACACACACACTGTCCCTCTCTCTCTCACACACACACACACTGTCCCTCTCTCTCACACACACACACTGTCCCTCTCTCTCTCACACACACACACTGACCCTCTCTCTCACACACACACACTGTCCCTCTCTCTCACACACACACACTGTCCCTCTCTCTCTCACACACACACTGTCTCTCTCTCTCACACACACACACTGTCCCTCTCTCTCACACACACACACTGTCCCTCTCTCTCTCACACACACACACATACTGTCCCTCTCTCTCTCACATACACACACTGTCCCTCTCTCTCACACACAGACACACTGTCCCTCTCACTCACACACACACTGTCCCTCTCTCTCTCACACACACACACTGTCCCTCTCTCTCTCACACACACACTGTCCCTCTCTTTCACACACACTGTCCCTCTCTCTCACACACACTGTCCCTCTCTCTCACACACACACTGTCCCTCTCTCTCTCACACACACACACGGTCCCTCTCTCTCTCACACACACTGTCCCTCTCTCTCACACACACTGTCCCTCTCTCTCACACACACACTGTCCCTCTCTCTCTCACACACACACAGTCCCTCTCTCTCTCACACACACACAGTCCCTCTCTCTCTCACACACACACACACTGACCCTCTCTCACACACACACACACACACTGTCCCTCTCTCTCACACACACACACACTGACCCTCTCTCTCTCACACACACACTGTCCCTCTCTCTCACACACACACACACAGCCCCTCTCTCTCTCACACACACTGTCCCTCTCTCTCACACACACACTGTCCCTCTCTCTCTCACACACACACACTGTTCCTCTCTCTCACACACACACTGTCCCTCTCTCTCACACACACACTATCCCTCTCTCTCTCACACTCACACACTGTCCCTCTCTCTCTCACACACACACTGACCCTCTCTCTCTCACACACACACACACTGACCCTCTCTCACACACACACACACACACTGTCCCTCTCTCTCACACACACACACACTGACCCTCTCTCTCTCACACACACACTGTCCCTCTCTCTCACACACACACACACAGCCCCTCTCTCTCTCACACACACTGTCCCTCTCTCTCACACACACACTGTCCCTCTCTCTCACACACACACACACAGCCCCTCTCTCTCTCACACACACTGTCCCTCTCTCTCACACACACACTGTCCCTCTCTCTCTCACACACACACACTGTCCCTCTCTCTCACACACATACACTGTCCCTCTCTCTCACACACATACACTGTCCCTCTCTCTCACACACACACACTGTCCCTCTCTCTCTCACACACACACACTGACCCTCTCTCTCACACACACACACTGTCCCTCTCTCTCACACACACACACTGTCCCTCTCTCTCTCACACACACACTGTCCCTCTCTCTCACACACACACTGTCCCTCTCTCTCTCTCACACACACACACTGTCCCTCTCTCACACACACACACTGTCCCTCTCTCTCACACACACACACACAGACTGTCCCTCTCTCTCTCACACACACACACACACACACTGTCTCTCTCTCTCACACACACACACTGTCCCTCTCTCTCACACACACACACTGTCCCTCTCTCTCTCACACACACACACATACTGTCCCTCTCTCTCTCACATACACACACTGTCCCTCTCTCTCACACACAGACACACTGTCCCTCTCACTCACACACACACTGTCCCTCTCTCTCTCACACACACACACTGTCCCTCTCTCTCTCACACACACACTGTCCCTCTCTTTCACACACACTGTCCCTCTCTCTCACACACACTGTCCCTCTCTCTCACACACACACTGTCCCTCTCTCTCTCACACACACACACGGTCCCTCTCTCTCTCACACACACTGTCCCTCTCTCTCACACACACTGTCCCTCTCTCTCACACACACACTGTCCCTCTCTCTCTCACACACACACAGTCCCTCTCTCTCTCACACACACACAGTCCCTCTCTCTCTCACACACACACACACTGACCCTCTCTCACACACACACACACACACTGTCCCTCTCTCTCACACACACACACACTGACCCTCTCTCTCTCACACACACACTGTCCCTCTCTCTCACACACACACACACAGCCCCTCTCTCTCTCACACACACTGTCCCTCTCTCTCACACACACACTGTCCCTCTCTCTCTCACACACACACACTGTTCCTCTCTCTCACACACACACTGTCCCTCTCTCTCACACACACACTATCCCTCTCTCTCTCACACTCACACACTGTCCCTCTCTCTCTCACACACACACTGACCCTCTCTCTCACACACACACTGTCCCTCTCTCACGTACACACACTGTCCCTCTCTCTCACACACACACACTGACCCTCTCTCTCACACACACACTGTCCCTCTCTCACGTACACACACTGTCCCTCTCTCTAACACGCACACTGTCCCTCTCTCTCACACACACACTGTCCCTCTCTCTCTCACACACACACACTGTCCCTCTCTCTCTCACACACACACTGTCCCTCTCTTTCACACACACTGTCCCTCTCTCTCACACACACTGTCCCTCTCTCTCACACACACACTGTCCCTCTCTCTCACACACACACACACTGTCCCTCTCTCTCTCACACACACACTGTCCCTCTCTCTCACACACACTGTCCCTCTCTCTCACACACACACTGTCCCTCTCTCTCACACACACACTGTCCCTCTCTCTCTCACACACACACAGTCCCTCTCTCTCTCACACACACACACACTGACCCTCTCTCACACACACACACACTGTCCCTCTCTCTCACACACACACACACTGACCCTCTCTCTCTCACACACACACTGTCCCTCTCTCTCACACACACACAGCCCCTCTCTCTCTCACACACACACTGTCCCTCTCTCTCACACACACACTGTCTCTCTCTCTCTCACACACACACACTGTCCCTCTCACTCTCACACACACTCTCCCTCTCTCTCTCACATACACACTGTCCCTCTCACTCTCACACACACTGTCCCTCTCTCTCACACACACACACACTGTCCCTCCCTCTCTCTCACACACACACACACTGTCCCTCTCTCTCTCACACACACTGTTCCTCTCTCTCACACACACACTGTCCCTCTCTCTCACACACACACTATCCCTCTCTCTCTCACACTCACACACTGTCCCTCTCTCTCACACACACACTGTCCGTCTCTCTCTCACACACACACACTGTCCCTCTCACTCTCACACACACTCTCCCTCTCTCTCTCACATACACACTGTCCCTCTCACTCTCACACACACTGTCCCTCTCTCTCACACACACACACACTGTCCCTCCCTCTCTCTCACACACACACACACTGTCCCTCTCTCTCTCACACACACTGTTCCTCTCTCTCACACACACACTGTCCCTCTCACTCACACACACACTATCCCTCTCTCTCTCACACTCACACACTGTCCCTCTCTCTCTCACACACACTGTTCCTCTCTCTCACACACACACTGACCCTCTCTCTCACACACACACTGTCCCTCTCTCACGTACACACATTGTCCCTCTCTCTAACACGCACACTGTCCCTCTCTCTCACACACACACTGTCCCTCTCTCTGTCACACACACACACTGTCCCTCTCTCTCTCACACACACACTGTCCCTCTCTTTCACACACACTGTCCCTCTCTCTCTCTCACACACACTGTCCCTCTCTCTCACACACACACTGTCCCTCTCTCTCTCTCACACACACACTGTCCCTCTCTCTCTCACACACACACACTGTCCCTCTCTCTCACACACACTGTCCCTCTCTCTCACACACACACTGTCCCTCTCTCTCTCACACACACACAGTCCCTCTCTCTCTCTCACACACACAGTCCCTCTCTCTCTCACACACACACACACTGACCCTCTCTCACACACACACACACTGTCCCTCTCTCTCACACACACACACACTGACCCTCTCTCTCTCACACACACACTGTCCCTCTCTCACACACACACACACAGCCCCTCTCTCTCTCACACACACACACAGCCCCTCTCTCTCTCACACACACACTGTCCCTCTCTCTCACACACACACTGTCCCTCTCTCTCTCACACACACACACTGTCCCTCTCTCTCACACACATACACTGTCCCTCTCTCTTACACACACACTGTCCCTCTCTCTCTCACACACACACACACAGTCCCTCTCTCTCTCACACACACACACACACACACTGTCCCTCTCTCTCTCACACACACACACTGACCCTCTCTCTCACACACACACTGTCCCTCTCTCTCTCACACACACACACTGTCCCTCTCTCTCACACACACACACTGACCCTCTCTCTCTCACACACACACTGTCCCTCTCTCTCTCACACACACACTGTCCCTCTCTCTCTCTCACACACACAGTCCCTCTCTCTCTCACACACACACTGTC
Source organism: Chiloscyllium plagiosum (assembly GCF_037043375.1). Taxonomy (NCBI): domain Eukaryota; kingdom Metazoa; phylum Chordata; class Chondrichthyes; order Orectolobiformes; family Hemiscylliidae; genus Chiloscyllium; species Chiloscyllium plagiosum. The sequence continues at coordinate 63,647 of NW_028270224.1, read as the reverse complement.
CCTCTCTCTCACACACACACACTGTCCCTCTCTCTCTCACACACACACTGTCCCTCTCTCTCACACACACACACACTGACCCTCTCTCTCTCACACACACACTGACCCTCTCTCTCTCACACACACACTGTCCCTCTCTCTCTCACACACACACTGTCCCTCTCTCTCTCACACACACACACTGTCTCTCTCTCTCACACACACACACTGTCCCTCTCTCACACACACACTGTCCCTCGCTCTCTCACACACACACTGTCCCTCTCTCTCACACACACACACATTCCCTCTCTCTCTCACACACACAGTCCCTCTCTATCTCTCACACACTCACTGTCCCTCTCTCTCTCACACACACACACTGTCCCTCTCTCTCACACACATACACAGTCCCTCTCTCTCTCTCTCACACACACACACTGTTCCTCTCTCTCACACACACACTGACCCTCTCTCTCTCACACACACACACTGACCCTCTCTCTCACACACACACTGTCCCTCTCTCTCACACACACACACACTGTCCCTCTCTCTCTCACACACACACTGTCCCTTTCTCACACACACACTGTCCCTCTCTCTCTCACACACACACTGTCCCTCTCTCTCTCACACACACACTGTCCCTCTCTCTCACACACACACACTGTCCCTCTCTCTCTCACACACACACTGTCCCTCTCTCTCACACACACACACTGTCCCTCTCTCTCTCACACACACACTGTCCCTCTCTCTCTCACACACACACTGTCCCTCTCTCTCACACACACACACAGTCCCTCTCTCTCACACACACACTGTCCCTCTCTCTCACACACACACTGTCCCTCTCTCTCACACACACACACTGTCCCTCTCTCTCACACACACACACTGTCCCTCTCTGTCTCTCACACACTCACTGTCCCTCTCTCTCTCTCACACACACACACACTGTCCCTCTCTCTCACACACACACACACAGTCCCTCTCTCTCTCACACACACACACTGTCCCTCTCTCTTACACACACACACACACACTGTCCCTCTCTCTCACACACACACACAGTCCCTCTCTCTCTCACACACACACACTGTCCCTCTCTCTCACACGCACACACACACTGTCCCTCTCTCTCACACACACACTGTCCCTCTCTCTCTCACACACACACAGTCCCTCTCTCTCTCACACACACACACTGTCCCTCTCTCTCTCACACACACACTGTCCCTCTCTTTCACACACACTGTCCCTCTCTCTCACACACACTGTCCCTCTCTCTCACACACACACTGTCCCTCTCTCTCTCACACACACACACTGTCCCTCTCTCTCTCACACACACACTGTCCCTCTCTCTCACACACACTGTCCCTCTCTCTCACACACACACTGTCCCTCTCTCTCTCACACACACACAGTCCCTCTCTCTCTCTCACACACACAGTCCCTCTCTCTCTCACACACACACACTGACCCTCTCTCACACACACACACACTGTCCCTCTCTCTCACACACACACACACTGACCCTCTCTCTCTCACACACACACTGTCCCTCTCTCTCACACACACACACACAGCCCCTCTCTCTCTCACACACACACTGTCCCTCTCTCTCACACACACACTGTCCCTCTCTCTCTCACACACACACACTGTCCCTCTCTCTCACACACATACACTGTCCCTCTCTCTTACACACACACTGTCCCTCTCTCTTACACACACACTGTCCCTCTCTCTCTCACACACACACACAGTCCCTCTCTCTCTCTCACACACACACACACACACACACACACTGTCCCTCTCTCTCTCACACACACACACTGACCCTCTCTCTCACACACACACACACACTGTCCCTCTCTCTCACACACACACACTGTCCCTCTCTCTCTCACACACACACTGTCCCTCTCTCTCACACACACAAACTGTCCCTCTCTCTCTCTCACACATACACACTGTCCCTCTCTCTCTCACACACACACACACTGTCCCTCTCTCACACACACACACACACTGTCCCTCTCTCTCTCACACACACACACAGACTGTCCCTCTCTCTCTCACACACACACACACACACACTGTCTCTCTCTCTCACACACACACACACACTGTCTCTCTCTCTCACACACACACACTGTCCCTCTCTCTCACACACACACACTGTCCCTCTCTCTCTCACACACACACACTGTCCCTCTTTCTCTCACACACACACTGTCCCTCTCTCTCTCACACACACTGTCCCTCTCACTCTCACACACACTCTCCCTCTCTCTCTCACACACACACTGTCCCTCTCACTCTCACACACACTGTCCCTCTCTCTCACACACACACACACTGTCCCTCCCTCTCTCTCACACACACACACACACTGTCCCTCTCTCTCTCACACACACTGTTCCTCTCTCTCACACACACACTGTCCCTCTCTCTCACACACACACTATCCCTCTCTCTCTCACACTCACACACTGTCCCTCTCTCTCTCACACACACACTGACCCTCTCTCTCACACACACACTGTCCCTCTCTCACGTACACACACTGTCCCTCTCTCTCACACACACACACTGACCCTCTCTCTCACACACACACTGTCCCTCTCTCACGTACACACACTGTCCCTCTCTCTAACACGCACACTGTCCCTCTCTCTCACACACACACTGTCCCTCTCTCTCTCACACACACACACTGTCCCTCTCTCTCTCACACACACACTGTCCCTCTCTTTCACACACACTGTCCCTCTCTCTCACACACACTGTCCCTCTCTCTCACACACACACTGTCCCTCTCTCTCTCACACACACACACTGTCCCTCTCTCTCTCACACACACACTGTCCCTCTCTCTCACACACACTGTCCCTCTCTCTCACACACACACTGTCCCTCTCTCTCTCACACACACACAGTCCCTCTCTCTCTCACACACACACAGTCCCTCTCTCTCTCACACACACACACACTGACCCTCTCTCACACACACACACACTGTCCCTCTCTCTCACACACACACACACTGACCCTCTCTCTCTCACACACACACTGTCCCTCTCTCTCACACACACACAGCCCCTCTCTCTCTCACACACACACTGTCCCTCTCTCTCACACACACACTGTCCCTCTCTCTCTCACACACACACACTGTCCCTCTCTCTCACACACATACACTGTCCCTCTCTCTTACACACACACTGTCCCTCTCTCTCTCACACACACACACAGTCCCTCTCTCTCTCTCACACACACACACTGTCCCTCTCTCTCTCACACACACACACTGACCCTCTCTCTCACACACACACACACACACACACTGTCCCTCTCTCTCTCACACACACACACTGACCCTCTCTCTCACACACACACACACACTGTCCCTCTCTCTCACACACACACACTGACCCTCTCTCTCTCACACACACACTGTCCCTCTCTCTCTCTCACACACACACAGTCCCTCTCTCTCTCACACACACACTGTCCCTCTCTCTCACACACACACACTGTCCCTCTCTCTCTCACACACACACTGTCCCTCTCTCTCACACACACACACACTGACCCTCTCTCTCTCACACACACACTGACCCTCTCTCTCTCACACACACACTGTCCCTCTCTCTCTCACACACACACTGTCCCTCTCTCTCTCACACACACACACTGTCTCTCTCTCTCACACACACACACTGTCTCTCTCTCTCACACACACACACTGTCCCTCTCTCACACACACACTGTCCCTCTCTCTCACACACACACACATTCCCTCTCTCTCTCACACACACACTGTCCCTCTCTCACACACACACACAGTCCCTCTCTATCTCTCACACACTCACTGTCCCTCTCTCTCTCACACACACACACTGTCCCTCTCTCTCACACACATACACAGTCCCTCTCTCTCTCTCTCACACACACACACTGTCTCTCTCTCTCACACACACACACTGTCCCTCTCTCACACACACACTGTCCCTCTCTCTCACACACACACACATTCCCTCTCTCTCTCACACACACACTGTCCCTCTCTCACACACACACACAGTCCCTCTCTATCTCTCACACACTCACTGTCCCTCTCTCTCTCACACACACACTGTCCCTCTCTCTCTCTCACACACACACTGTCCCTCTCTCTCACATACACACACTGTCCCTCTCTCTCTCACACACACACTGTCCCTCTCTCTCACACGCACACACTGTCCCTCTCTCTCTCACACACACACTGTCCCTCTCTCTCTCTCTCACACACACACTGTCCCTCTCTCTCTCACACACACACTGTCCCTCTCTCTCTCACACACACACTGTCCCTCTCTCTCTCTCTCACACACACACTGTCCCTCTCTCTCTCACACACACACTGTCCCTCTCTCTCACACACACACACTGTCCCTCTCTCTCTCACACACTCACTGTCCCTCTCTCTCTCACACACACACTGTCCCTCTCTCTCTCACACACACACTGTCCCTCTCTCTCACATACACACACTGTCCCTCTCTCTCTCACACACACACAGTCCCTCTCTCTCACACACACACTGTCCCTCTCTCTCACACACACACTGTCCCTCTCTCTCACACGCACACACTGTCCCTCTCTCTCTCACACACACACACTGTCCCTCTCTCTCACACACACACACACAGTCCCTCTCTCTCTCACACACACACACTGTCCCTCTCTCTTACACACACACACACACACACACACTGTCCCTCTCTCTCACACACACACACAGTCCCTCTCTCTCTCACACACACACACTGTCCCTCTCTCTCACACGCACACACACACTGACCCTCTCTCTCTCACACACACACACTGACCCTCTCTCTCACACACACACTGTCCCTCTCTCTCACACACACACACACAGTCCCTCTCTCTCTCTCACACACACACTGTCCCTTTCTCACACACACACTGTCCCTCTCTCTCTCACACACACACTGTCCCTCTCTCTCTCACACACACACTGTCCCTCTCTCTCACACGCACACACTGTCCCTCTCTCTCTCACACACACACTGTCCCTCTCTCTCAGACACACACACTGTCCCTCTCTCTCTCACACACACACTGTCCCTCTCTCTCACACACACACACAGTCCCTCTCTCTCACACACACACTGTCCCTCTCTCTCACACACACACTGTCCCTCTCTCTCACACACACACACTGTCCCTCTCTCTCACACACACACACTGTCCCTCTCTGTCTCTCACACACTCACTGTCCCTCTCTCTCTCTCACACACACACACACTGTCCCTCTCTCTCACACACACACACACACAGTCCCTCTCTCTCTCACACACACACACTGTCCCTCTCTCTTACACACACACACACACACTGTCCCTCTCTCTCACACACACACACAGTCCCTCTCTCTCTCACACACACACACTGTCCCTCTCTCTCACACGCACACACACACTGTCCCTCTCTCTCACACACACACTGTCCCTCTCTCTCTCACACACACACAGTCCCTCTCTCTCTCACACACACACACTGTCCCTCTCTCTCTCACACACACACACTGTCCCTCTCTCTCTCACACACACACTGTCCCTCTCTTTCACACACACTGTCCCTCTCTCTCACACACACTGTCCCTCTCTCTCACACACACTCTCCCTCTCTCTCTCACACACACACTGTCCCTCTCACTCTCACACACACTGTCCCTCTCTCTCACACACACACACACTGTCCCTCCCTCTCTCTCACACACACACACACACTGTCCCTCTCTCTCTCACACACACTGTTCCTCTCTCTCACACACACACTGTCCCTCTCTCTCACACACACACTATCCCTCTCTCTCTCACACTCACACACTGTCCCTCTCTCTCTCACACACACACTGACCCTCTCTCTCACACACACACTGTCCCTCTCTCACGTACACACACTGTCCCTCTCTCTCACACACACACACTGACCCTCTCTCTCACACACACACTGTCCCTCTCTCACGTACACACACTGTCCCTCTCTCTAACACGCACACTGTCCCTCTCTCTCACACACACACTGTCCCTCTCTCTCTCACACACACACACTGTCCCTCTCTCTCTCACACACACACTGTCCCTCTCTTTCACACACACTGTCCCTCTCTCTCACACACACTGTCCCTCTCTCTCACACACACACTGTCCCTCTCTCTCTCACACACACACACTGTCCCTCTCTCTCTCACACACACACACTGTCCCTCTCTCTCACACACACTGTCCCTCTCTCTCACACACACACTGTCCCTCTCTCTCTCACACACACACTGACCCTCTCTCTCTCACACACACACAGTCCCTCTCTCTCTCACACACACACACACTGACCCTCTCTCACACACACACACACTGTCCCTCTCTCTCACACACACACACACTGACCCTCTCTCTCTCACACACACACTGTCCCTCTCTCTCACACACACACAGCCCCTCTCTCTCTCACACACACACTGTCCCTCTCTCTCACACACACACTGTCCCTCTCTCTCTCACACACACACACTGTCCCTCTCTCTCACACACATACACTGTCCCTCTCTCTTACACACACACTGTCCCTCTCTCTCTCACACACACACACAGTCCCTCTCTCTCTCTCACACACACACACACACACACTGTCCCTCTCTCTCTCACACACACACACTGACCCTCTCTCTCACACACACACACACACACACTGTCCCTCTCTCTCTCACACACACACACTGACCCTCTCTCTCACACACACACACACTGTCCCTCTCTCTCACACACACACACTGACCCTCTCTCTCTCACACACACACTGTCCCTCTCTCTCTCTCACACACACACAGTCCCTCTCTCTCTCACACACACACTGTCCCTCTCTCTCACACACACACACTGTCCCTCTCTCTCTCACACACACACTGTCCCTCTCTCTCACACACACACACACTGACCCTCTCTCTCTCACACACACACTGACCCTCTCTCTCTCACACACACACTGTCCCTCTCTCTCTCACACACACACTGTCCCTCTCTCTCTCACACACACACACTGTCTCTCTCTCTCACACACACACACTGTCCCTCTCTCACACACACACACTGTCCCTCTCTCTCACACACACACACATTCCCTCTCTCTCTCACACACACACAGTCCCTCTCTCACACACACACACAGTCCCTCTCTATCTCTCACACACTCACTGTCCCTCTCTCTCTCACACACACACACTGTCCCTCTCTCTCACACACATACACAGTCCCTCTCTCTCTCTCTCACACACACACACTGTCTCTCTCTCTCACACACACACACTGTCCCTCTCTCACACACACACTGTCCCTCTCTCTCACACACACACACATTCCCTCTCTCTCTCACACACACACTGTCCCTCTCTCACACACACACACAGTCCCTCTCTATCTCTCACACACTCACTGTCCCTCTCTCTCTCACACACACACTGTCCCTCTCTCTCTCTCACACACACACTGTCCCTCTCTCTCACACACACACACAGTCCCTCTCTCTCACACACACACTGTCCCTCTCTCTCACACACACACTGTCCCTCTCTCTCACACACACACACTGACCCTCTCTCTCACACACACACTGTCCCTCTCTCACGTACACACACTGTCCCTCTCTCTAACACGCACACTGTCCCTCTCTCTCACACACACACTGTCCCTCTCTCTCTCACACACACACACTGTCCCTCTCTCTCTCACACACACACTGTCCCTCTCTTTCACACACACTGTCCCTCTCTCTCACACACACTGTCCCTCTCTCTCACACACACACTGTCCCTCTCTCTCTCACACACACACACTGTCCCTCTCTCTCTCACACACACACTGTCCCTCTCTCTCACACACACTGTCCCTCTCTCTCACACACACACTGTCCCTCTCTCTCTCACACACACACAGTCCCTCTCTCTCTCACACACACACAGTCCCTCTCTCTCTCACACACACACACACTGACCCTCTCTCACACACACACACACTGTCCCTCTCTCTCACACACACACACACTGACCCTCTCTCTCTCACACACACACTGTCCCTCTCTCTCACACACACACAGCCCCTCTCTCTCTCACACACACACTGTCCCTCTCTCTCACACACACACTGTCCCTCTCTCTCTCACACACACACACTGTCCCTCTCTCTCACACACATACACTGTCCCTCTCTCTTACACACACACTGTCCCTCTCTCTCTCACACACACACACAGTCCCTCTCTCTCTCTCACACACACACACTGTCCCTCTCTCTCTCACACACACACACTGACCCTCTCTCTCACACACACACACACACACACACTGTCCCTCTCTCTCTCACACACACACACTGACCCTCTCTCTCACACACACACACACACTGTCCCTCTCTCTCACACACACACACTGACCCTCTCTCTCTCACACACACACTGTCCCTCTCTCTCTCTCACACACACACAGTCCCTCTCTCTCTCACACACACACTGTCCCTCTCTCTCACACACACACACTGTCCCTCTCTCTCTCACACACACACTGTCCCTCTCTCTCACACACACACACACTGACCCTCTCTCTCTCACACACACACTGACCCTCTCTCTCTCACACACACACTGTCCCTCTCTCTCTCACACACACACTGTCCCTCTCTCTCTCACACACACACACTGTCTCTCTCTCTCACACACACACACTGTCTCTCTCTCTCACACACACACACTGTCCCTCTCTCACACACACACTGTCCCTCTCTCTCACACACACACACATTCCCTCTCTCTCTCACACACACACTGTCCCTCTCTCACACACACACACAGTCCCTCTCTATCTCTCACACACTCACTGTCCCTCTCTCTCTCACACACACACACTGTCCCTCTCTCTCACACACATACACAGTCCCTCTCTCTCTCTCTCACACACACACACTGTCTCTCTCTCTCACACACACACACTGTCCCTCTCTCACACACACACTGTCCCTCTCTCTCACACACACACACATTCCCTCTCTCTCTCACACACACACTGTCCCTCTCTCACACACACACACAGTCCCTCTCTATCTCTCACACACTCACTGTCCCTCTCTCTCTCACACACACACTGTCCCTCTCTCTCTCTCACACACACACTGTCCCTCTCTCTCACATACACACACTGTCCCTCTCTCTCTCACACACACACTGTCCCTCTCTCTCACACGCACACACTGTCCCTCTCTCTCTCACACACACACTGTCCCTCTCTCTCTCTCTCACACACACACTGTCCCTCTCTCTCTCACACACACACTGTCCCTCTCTCTCTCACACACACACTGTCCCTCTCTCTCTCTCTCACACACACACTGTCCCTCTCTCTCTCACACACACACTGTCCCTCTCTCTCACACACACACACTGTCCCTCTCTCTCTCACACACTCACTGTCCCTCTCTCTCTCACACACACACTGTCCCTCTCTCTCTCACACACACACTGTCCCTCTCTCTCACATACACACACTGTCCCTCTCTCTCTCACACACACACAGTCCCTCTCTCTCACACACACACTGTCCCTCTCTCTCACACACACACTGTCCCTCTCTCTCACACGCACACACTGTCCCTCTCTCTCTCACACACACACACTGTCCCTCTCTCTCACACACACACACACAGTCCCTCTCTCTCTCACACACACACACTGTCCCTCTCTCTTACACACACACACACTGTCCCTCTCTCTCACACACACACACAGTCCCTCTCTCTCTCACACACACACACTGTCCCTCTCTCTCACACGCACACACACACTGACCCTCTCTCTCTCACACACACACACTGACCCTCTCTCTCACACACACACTGTCCCTCTCTCTCACACACACACACACAGTCCCTCTCTCTCTCTCACACACACACTGTCCCTTTCTCACACACACACTGTCCCTCTCTCTCTCACACACACACTGTCCCTCTCTCTCTCACACACACACTGTCCCTCTCTCTCACACGCACACACTGTCCCTCTCTCTCTCACACACACACTGTCCCTCTCTCTCAGACACACACACTGTCCCTCTCTCTCTCACACACACACTGTCCCTCTCTCTCACACACACACACAGTCCCTCTCTCTCACACACACACTGTCCCTCTCTCTCACACACACACTGTCCCTCTCTCTCACACACACACACTGTCCCTCTCTCTCACACACACACACTGTCCCTCTCTGTCTCTCACACACTCACTGTCCCTCTCTCTCTCTCACACACACACACACTGTCCCTCTCTCTCACACACACACACACACAGTCCCTCTCTCTCTCACACACACACACTGTCCCTCTCTCTTACACACACACACACACACTGTCCCTCTCTCTCACACACACACACAGTCCCTCTCTCTCTCACACACACACACTGTCCCTCTCTCTCACACGCACACACACACTGTCCCTCTCTCTCACACACACACTGTCCCTCTCTCTCTCACACACACACAGTCCCTCTCTCTCTCACACACACACACTGTCCCTCTCTCTCTCACACACACACACTGTCCCTCTCTCTCTCACACACACACTGTCCCTCTCTTTCACACACACTGTCCCTCTCTCTCACACACACTGTCCCTCTCTCTCACACACACTCTCCCTCTCTCTCTCACACACACACTGTCCCTCTCACTCTCACACACACTGTCCCTCTCTCTCACACACACACACACTGTCCCTCCCTCTCTCTCACACACACACACACACTGTCCCTCTCTCTCTCACACACACTGTTCCTCTCTCTCACACACACACTGTCCCTCTCTCTCACACACACACTATCCCTCTCTCTCTCACACTCACACACTGTCCCTCTCTCTCTCACACACACACTGACCCTCTCTCTCACACACACACTGTCCCTCTCTCACGTACACACACTGTCCCTCTCTCTCACACACACACACTGACCCTCTCTCTCACACACACACTGTCCCTCTCTCACGTACACACACTGTCCCTCTCTCTAACACGCACACTGTCCCTCTCTCTCACACACACACTGTCCCTCTCTCTCTCACACACACACACTGTCCCTCTCTCTCTCACACACACACTGTCCCTCTCTTTCACACACACTGTCCCTCTCTCTCACACACACTGTCCCTCTCTCTCACACACACACTGTCCCTCTCTCTCTCACACACACACACTGTCCCTCTCTCTCTCACACACACACACTGTCCCTCTCTCTCACACACACTGTCCCTCTCTCTCACACACACACTGTCCCTCTCTCTCTCACACACACACTGACCCTCTCTCTCTCACACACACACAGTCCCTCTCTCTCTCACACACACACACACTGACCCTCTCTCACACACACACACACTGTCCCTCTCTCTCACACACACACACACTGACCCTCTCTCTCTCACACACACACTGTCCCTCTCTCTCACACACACACAGCCCCTCTCTCTCTCACACACACACTGTCCCTCTCTCTCACACACACACTGTCCCTCTCTCTCTCACACACACACACTGTCCCTCTCTCTCACACACATACACTGTCCCTCTCTCTTACACACACACTGTCCCTCTCTCTCTCACACACACACACAGTCCCTCTCTCTCTCTCACACACACACACACACACACTGTCCCTCTCTCTCTCACACACACACACTGACCCTCTCTCTCACACACACACACACACACACTGTCCCTCTCTCTCTCACACACACACACTGACCCTCTCTCTCACACACACACACACTGTCCCTCTCTCTCACACACACACACTGACCCTCTCTCTCTCACACACACACTGTCCCTCTCTCTCTCTCACACACACACAGTCCCTCTCTCTCTCACACACACACTGTCCCTCTCTCTCACACACACACACTGTCCCTCTCTCTCTCACACACACACTGTCCCTCTCTCTCACACACACACACACTGACCCTCTCTCTCTCACACACACACTGACCCTCTCTCTCTCACACACACACTGTCCCTCTCTCTCTCACACACACACTGTCCCTCTCTCTCTCACACACACACACTGTCTCTCTCTCTCACACACACACACTGTCCCTCTCTCACACACACACACTGTCCCTCTCTCTCACACACACACACATTCCCTCTCTCTCTCACACACACACAGTCCCTCTCTCACACACACACACAGTCCCTCTCTATCTCTCACACACTCACTGTCCCTCTCTCTCTCACACACACACACTGTCCCTCTCTCTCACACACATACACAGTCCCTCTCTCTCTCTCTCACACACACACACTGTCTCTCTCTCTCACACACACACACTGTCCCTCTCTCACACACACACTGTCCCTCTCTCTCACACACACACACATTCCCTCTCTCTCTCACACACACACTGTCCCTCTCTCACACACACACACAGTCCCTCTCTATCTCTCACACACTCACTGTCCCTCTCTCTCTCACACACACACTGTCCCTCTCTCTCTCTCACACACACACTGTCCCTCTCTCTCACACACACACACAGTCCCTCTCTCTCACACACACACTGTCCCTCTCTCTCACACACACACTGTCCCTCTCTCTCACACACACACACACTGTCCCTCTCTCTTACACACACACACACACACTGTCCCTCTCTCTCACACACACACACAGTCCCTCTCTCTCTCACACACACACACTGTCCCTCTCTCACACACACACACAGTCCCTCTCTATCTCTCACACACTCACTGTCCCTCTCTCTCTCACACACACACTGTCCCTCTCTCTCTCTCACACACACACTGTCCCTCTCTCTCTCACACACACACACTGTCCCTCTCTCTCTCTCACACACACACACACTGTCCCTCTCTCTCACACACACACAGTCCCTCTCTCTCTCACACACACACACTGTCCCTCTCTCTTACACACACACACACACACTGTCCCTCTCTCTCACACACACACACAGTCCCTCTCTCTCTCACACACACACACTGTCCCTCTCTCTCACACGCACACACACACTGTCCCTCTCTCTCACACACACACTGTCCCTCTCTCTCTCACACACACACAGTCCCTCTCTCTCTCACACACACACACTGTCCCTCTCTCTCTCACACACACACACTGTCCCTCTCTCTCTCACACACACACTGTCCCTCTCTTTCACACACACTGTCCCTCTCTCTCACACACACTGTCCCTCTCTCTCACACACACTCTCCCTCTCTCTCTCACACACACACTGTCCCTCTCACTCTCACACACACTGTCCCTCTCTCTCACACACACACACACTGTCCCTCCCTCTCTCTCACACACACACACACACTGTCCCTCTCTCTCTCACACACACTGTTCCTCTCTCTCACACACACACTGTCCCTCTCTCTCACACACACACTATCCCTCTCTCTCTCACACTCACACACTGTCCCTCTCTCTCTCACACACACACTGACCCTCTCTCTCACACACACACTGTCCCTCTCTCACGTACACACACTGTCCCTCTCTCTCACACACACACACTGACCCTCTCTCTCACACACACACTGTCCCTCTCTCACGTACACACACTGTCCCTCTCTCTAACACGCACACTGTCCCTCTCTCTCACACACACACTGTCCCTCTCTCTCTCACACACACACACTGTCCCTCTCTCTCTCACACACACACTGTCCCTCTCTTTCACACACACTGTCCCTCTCTCTCACACACACTGTCCCTCTCTCTCACACACACACTGTCCCTCTCTCTCTCACACACACACACTGTCCCTCTCTCTCTCACACACACACACTGTCCCTCTCTCTCACACACACTGTCCCTCTCTCTCACACACACACTGTCCCTCTCTCTCTCACACACACACAGTCCCTCTCTCTCTCACACACACACAGTCCCTCTCTCTCTCACACACACACACACTGACCCTCTCTCACACACACACACACTGTCCCTCTCTCTCACACACACACACACTGACCCTCTCTCTCTCACACACACACTGTCCCTCTCTCTCACACACACACAGCCCCTCTCTCTCTCACACACACACTGTCCCTCTCTCTCACACACACACTGTCCCTCTCTCTCTCACACACACACACTGTCCCTCTCTCTCACACACATACACTGTCCCTCTCTCTTACACACACACTGTCCCTCTCTCTCTCACACACACACACAGTCCCTCTCTCTCTCTCACACACACACACACACACACTGTCCCTCTCTCTCTCACACACACACACTGACCCTCTCTCTCACACACACACACACACACACTGTCCCTCTCTCTCTCACACACACACACTGACCCTCTCTCTCACACACACACACACTGTCCCTCTCTCTCACACACACACACTGACCCTCTCTCTCTCACACACACACTGTCCCTCTCTCTCTCTCACACACACACAGTCCCTCTCTCTCTCACACACACACTGTCCCTCTCTCTCACACACACACACTGTCCCTCTCTCTCTCACACACACACTGTCCCTCTCTCTCACACACACACACACTGACCCTCTCTCTCTCACACACACACTGACCCTCTCTCTCTCACACACACACTGTCCCTCTCTCTCTCACACACACACTGTCCCTCTCTCTCTCACACACACACACTGTCTCTCTCTCTCACACACACACACTGTCCCTCTCTCACACACACACACTGTCCCTCTCTCTCACACACACACACATTCCCTCTCTCTCTCACACACACACTGTCCCTCTCTCACACACACACACAGTCCCTCTCTATCTCTCACACACTCACTGTCCCTCTCTCTCTCACACACACACACTGTCCCTCTCTCTCACACACATACACAGTCCCTCTCTCTCTCTCTCACACACACACACTGTCTCTCTCTCTCACACACACACACTGTCCCTCTCTCACACACACACTGTCCCTCTCTCTCACACACACACACATTCCCTCTCTCTCTCACACACACACTGTCCCTCTCTCACACACACACACAGTCCCTCTCTATCTCTCACACACTCACTGTCCCTCTCTCTCTCACACACACACTGTCCCTCTCTCTCTCTCACACACACACTGTCCCTCTCTCTCACATACACACACTGTCCCTCTCTCTCTCACACACACACTGTCCCTCTCTCTCACACGCACACACTGTCCCTCTCTCTCTCACACACACACTGTCCCTCTCTCTCTCACACACACACTGTCCCTCTCTCTCTCTCTCACACACACACTGTCCCTCTCTCTCTCACACACACACTGTCCCTCTCTCTCTCACACACACACTGTCCCTCTCTCTCTCTCTCACACACACACTGTCCCTCTCTCTCTCACACACACACTGTCCCTCTCTCTCACACACACACACTGTCCCTCTCTCTCTCACACACTCACTGTCCCTCTCTCTCTCACACACACACTGTCCCTCTCTCTCTCACACACACACTGTCCCTCTCTCTCACATACACACACTGTCCCTCTCTCTCTCACACACACACAGTCCCTCTCTCTCACACACACACTGTCCCTCTCTCTCACACACACACTGTCCCTCTCTCTCACACGCACACACTGTCCCTCTCTCTCTCACACACACACACTGTCCCTCTCTCTCTCACACACACACTGTCCCTCTCTTTCACACACACTGTCCCTCTCTCTCACACACACTGTCCCTCTCTCTCACACACACACTGTCCCTCTCTCTCTCACACACACACACTGTCCCTCTCTCTCTCACACACACACTGTCCCTCTCTCTCACACACACTGTCCCTCTCTCTCACACACACACTGTCCCTCTCTCTCTCACACACACACAGTCCCTCTCTCTCTCACACACACACAGTCCCTCTCTCTCTCACACACACACACACTGACCCTCTCTCACACACACACACACTGACCCTCTCTCTCTCACACACACACTGTCCCTCTCTCTCACACACACACAGCCCCTCTCTCTCTCACACACACACTGTCCCTCTCTCTCACACACACACTGTCCCTCTCTCTCTCACACACACACACTGTCCCTCTCTCTCACACACATACACTGTCCCTCTCTCTTACACACACACTGTCCCTCTCTCTCTCACACACACACACAGTCCCTCTCTCTCTCTCACACACACACACTGTCCCTCTCTCTCTCACACACACACACTGACCCTCTCTCTCACACACACACACACACACACACTGTCCCTCTCTCTCTCACACACACACACTGACCCTCTCTCTCACACACACACACACACTGTCCCTCTCTCTCACACACACACACTGACCCTCTCTCTCTCACACACACACTGTCCCTCTCTCTCTCTCACACACACACAGTCCCTCTCTCTCTCACACACACACTGTCCCTCTCTCTCACACACACACACTGTCCCTCTCTCTCTCACACACACACTGTCCCTCTCTCTCACACACACACACACTGACCCTCTCTCTCTCACACACACACTGACCCTCTCTCTCTCACACACACACTGTCCCTCTCTCTCTCACACACACACTGTCCCTCTCTCTCTCACACACACACACTGTCTCTCTCTCTCACACACACACACTGTCTCTCTCTCTCACACACACACACTGTCCCTCTCTCACACACACACTGTCCCTCTCTCTCACACACACACACATTCCCTCTCTCTCTCACACACACACTGTCCCTCTCTCACACACACACACAGTCCCTCTCTATCTCTCACACACTCACTGTCCCTCTCTCTCTCACACACACACACTGTCCCTCTCTCTCACACACATACACAGTCCCTCTCTCTCTCTCTCACACACACACACTGTCTCTCTCTCTCACACACACACACTGTCCCTCTCTCACACACACACTGTCCCTCTCTCTCACACACACACACATTCCCTCTCTCTCTCACACACACACTGTCCCTCTCTCACACACACACACAGTCCCTCTCTATCTCTCACACACTCACTGTCCCTCTCTCTCTCACACACACACTGTCCCTCTCTCTCTCTCACACACACACTGTCCCTCTCTCTCACATACACACACTGTCCCTCTCTCTCTCACACACACACTGTCCCTCTCTCTCACACGCACACACTGTCCCTCTCTCTCTCACACACACACTGTCCCTCTCTCTCTCTCTCACACACACACTGTCCCTCTCTCTCTCACACACACACTGTCCCTCTCTCTCTCACACACACACTGTCCCTCTCTCTCTCTCTCACACACACACTGTCCCTCTCTCTCTCACACACACACTGTCCCTCTCTCTCACACACACACACTGTCCCTCTCTCTCTCACACACTCACTGTCCCTCTCTCTCTCACACACACACTGTCCCTCTCTCTCTCACACACACACTGTCCCTCTCTCTCACATACACACACTGTCCCTCTCTCTCTCACACACACACAGTCCCTCTCTCTCACACACACACTGTCCCTCTCTCTCACACACACACTGTCCCTCTCTCTCACACGCACACACTGTCCCTCTCTCTCTCACACACACACACTGTCCCTCTCTCTCACACACACACACACAGTCCCTCTCTCTCTCACACACACACACTGTCCCTCTCTCTTACACACACACACACACACACACACTGTCCCTCTCTCTCACACACACACACAGTCCCTCTCTCTCTCACACACACACACTGTCCCTCTCTCTCACACGCACACACACACTGACCCTCTCTCTCTCACACACACACACTGACCCTCTCTCTCACACACACACTGTCCCTCTCTCTCACACACACACACACAGTCCCTCTCTCTCTCTCACACACACACTGTCCCTTTCTCACACACACACTGTCCCTCTCTCTCTCACACACACACTGTCCCTCTCTCTCTCACACACACACTGTCCCTCTCTCTCACACGCACACACTGTCCCTCTCTCTCTCACACACACACTGTCCCTCTCTCTCAGACACACACACTGTCCCTCTCTCTCTCACACACACACTGTCCCTCTCTCTCACACACACACACAGTCCCTCTCTCTCACACACACACTGTCCCTCTCTCTCACACACACACTGTCCCTCTCTCTCACACACACACACTGTCCCTCTCTCTCACACACACACACTGTCCCTCTCTGTCTCTCACACACTCACTGTCCCTCTCTCTCTCTCACACACACACACACTGTCCCTCTCTCTCACACACACACACACACAGTCCCTCTCTCTCTCACACACACACACTGTCCCTCTCTCTTACACACACACACACACACTGTCCCTCTCTCTCACACACACACACAGTCCCTCTCTCTCTCACACACACACACTGTCCCTCTCTCTCACACGCACACACACACTGTCCCTCTCTCTCACACACACACTGTCCCTCTCTCTCTCACACACACACAGTCCCTCTCTCTCTCACACACACACACTGTCCCTCTCTCTCTCACACACACACACTGTCCCTCTCTCTCTCACACACACACTGTCCCTCTCTTTCACACACACTGTCCCTCTCTCTCACACACACTGTCCCTCTCTCTCACACACACTCTCCCTCTCTCTCTCACACACACACTGTCCCTCTCACTCTCACACACACTGTCCCTCTCTCTCACACACACACACACTGTCCCTCCCTCTCTCTCACACACACACACACACTGTCCCTCTCTCTCTCACACACACTGTTCCTCTCTCTCACACACACACTGTCCCTCTCTCTCACACACACACTATCCCTCTCTCTCTCACACTCACACACTGTCCCTCTCTCTCTCACACACACACTGACCCTCTCTCTCACACACACACTGTCCCTCTCTCACGTACACACACTGTCCCTCTCTCTCACACACACACACTGACCCTCTCTCTCACACACACACTGTCCCTCTCTCACGTACACACACTGTCCCTCTCTCTAACACGCACACTGTCCCTCTCTCTCACACACACACTGTCCCTCTCTCTCTCACACACACACACTGTCCCTCTCTCTCTCACACACACACTGTCCCTCTCTTTCACACACACTGTCCCTCTCTCTCACACACACTGTCCCTCTCTCTCACACACACACTGTCCCTCTCTCTCTCACACACACACACTGTCCCTCTCTCTCTCACACACACACACTGTCCCTCTCTCTCACACACACTGTCCCTCTCTCTCACACACACACTGTCCCTCTCTCTCTCACACACACACTGACCCTCTCTCTCTCACACACACACAGTCCCTCTCTCTCTCACACACACACACACTGACCCTCTCTCACACACACACACACTGTCCCTCTCTCTCACACACACACACACTGACCCTCTCTCTCTCACACACACACTGTCCCTCTCTCTCACACACACACAGCCCCTCTCTCTCTCACACACACACTGTCCCTCTCTCTCACACACACACTGTCCCTCTCTCTCTCACACACACACACTGTCCCTCTCTCTCACACACATACACTGTCCCTCTCTCTTACACACACACTGTCCCTCTCTCTCTCACACACACACACAGTCCCTCTCTCTCTCTCACACACACACACACACACACTGTCCCTCTCTCTCTCACACACACACACTGACCCTCTCTCTCACACACACACACACACACACACTGTCCCTCTCTCTCTCACACACACACACTGACCCTCTCTCTCACACACACACACACTGTCCCTCTCTCTCACACACACACACTGACCCTCTCTCTCTCACACACACACTGTCCCTCTCTCTCTCTCACACACACACAGTCCCTCTCTCTCTCACACACACACTGTCCCTCTCTCTCACACACACACACTGTCCCTCTCTCTCTCACACACACACTGTCCCTCTCTCTCACACACACACACACTGACCCTCTCTCTCTCACACACACACTGACCCTCTCTCTCTCACACACACACTGTCCCTCTCTCTCTCACACACACACTGTCCCTCTCTCTCTCACACACACACACTGTCTCTCTCTCTCACACACACACACTGTCCCTCTCTCACACACACACACTGTCCCTCTCTCTCACACACACACACATTCCCTCTCTCTCTCACACACACACAGTCCCTCTCTCACACACACACACAGTCCCTCTCTATCTCTCACACACTCACTGTCCCTCTCTCTCTCACACACACACACTGTCCCTCTCTCTCACACACATACACAGTCCCTCTCTCTCTCTCTCACACACACACACTGTCTCTCTCTCTCACACACACACACTGTCCCTCTCTCACACACACACTGTCCCTCTCTCTCACACACACACACATTCCCTCTCTCTCTCACACACACACTGTCCCTCTCTCACACACACACACAGTCCCTCTCTATCTCTCACACACTCACTGTCCCTCTCTCTCTCACACACACACTGTCCCTCTCTCTCTCTCACACACACACTGTCCCTCTCTCTCACACACACACACAGTCCCTCTCTCTCACACACACACTGTCCCTCTCTCTCACACACACACTGTCCCTCTCTCTCACACACACACACACTGTCCCTCTCTCTTACACACACACACACACACTGTCCCTCTCTCTCACACACACACACAGTCCCTCTCTCTCTCACACACACACACTGTCCCTCTCTCACACACACACACAGTCCCTCTCTATCTCTCACACACTCACTGTCCCTCTCTCTCTCACACACACACTGTCCCTCTCTCTCTCTCACACACACACTGTCCCTCTCTCTCTCACACACACACACTGTCCCTCTCTCTCTCTCACACACACACACACTGTCCCTCTCTCTCACACACACACACACACAGTCCCTCTCTCTCTCACACACACACACTGTCCCTCTCTCTTACACACACACACACACACTGTCCCTCTCTCTCACACACACACACAGTCCCTCTCTCTCTCACACACACACACTGTCCCTCTCTCTCACACGCACACACACACTGTCCCTCTCTCTCACACACACACTGTCCCTCTCTCTCTCACACACACACAGTCCCTCTCTCTCTCACACACACACACTGTCCCTCTCTCTCTCACACACACACACTGTCCCTCTCTCTCACACACACACTGTCCCTCTCTTTCACACACACTGTCCCTCTCTCTCACACACACTGTCCCTCTCTCTCACACACACTCTCCCTCTCTCTCTCACACACACACTGTCCCTCTCACTCTCACACACACTGTCCCTCTCTCTCACACACACACACACTGTCCCTCCCTCTCTCTCACACACACACACACACTGTCCCTCTCTCTCTCACACACACTGTTCCTCTCTCTCACACACACACTGTCCCTCTCTCTCACACACACACTATCCCTCTCTCTCTCACACTCACACACTGTCCCTCTCTCTCTCACACACACACTGACCCTCTCTCTCACACACACACTGTCCCTCTCTCACGTACACACACTGTCCCTCTCTCTCACACACACACACTGACCCTCTCTCTCACACACACACTGTCCCTCTCTCACGTACACACACTGTCCCTCTCTCTAACACGCACACTGTCCCTCTCTCTCACACACACACTGTCCCTCTCTCTCTCACACACACACACTGTCCCTCTCTCTCTCACACACACACTGTCCCTCTCTTTCACACACACTGTCCCTCTCTCTCACACACACTGTCCCTCTCTCTCACACACACACTGTCCCTCTCTCTCTCACACACACACACTGTCCCTCTCTCTCTCACACACACACACTGTCCCTCTCTCTCACACACACTGTCCCTCTCTCTCACACACACACTGTCCCTCTCTCTCTCACACACACACAGTCCCTCTCTCTCTCACACACACACAGTCCCTCTCTCTCTCACACACACACACACTGACCCTCTCTCACACACACACACACTGTCCCTCTCTCTCACACACACACACACTGACCCTCTCTCTCTCACACACACACTGTCCCTCTCTCTCACACACACACAGCCCCTCTCTCTCTCACACACACACTGTCCCTCTCTCTCACACACACACTGTCCCTCTCTCTCTCACACACACACACTGTCCCTCTCTCTCACACACATACACTGTCCCTCTCTCTTACACACACACTGTCCCTCTCTCTCTCACACACACACACAGTCCCTCTCTCTCTCTCACACACACACACACACACACTGTCCCTCTCTCTCTCACACACACACACTGACCCTCTCTCTCACACACACACACACACACACTGTCCCTCTCTCTCTCACACACACACACTGACCCTCTCTCTCACACACACACACACTGTCCCTCTCTCTCACACACACACACTGACCCTCTCTCTCTCACACACACACTGTCCCTCTCTCTCTCTCACACACACACAGTCCCTCTCTCTCTCACACACACACTGTCCCTCTCTCTCACACACACACACTGTCCCTCTCTCTCTCACACACACACTGTCCCTCTCTCTCACACACACACACACTGACCCTCTCTCTCTCACACACACACTGACCCTCTCTCTCTCACACACACACTGTCCCTCTCTCTCTCACACACACACTGTCCCTCTCTCTCTCACACACACACACTGTCTCTCTCTCTCACACACACACACTGTCCCTCTCTCACACACACACACTGTCCCTCTCTCTCACACACACACACATTCCCTCTCTCTCTCACACACACACAGTCCCTCTCTCACACACACACACAGTCCCTCTCTATCTCTCACACACTCACTGTCCCTCTCTCTCTCACACACACACACTGTCCCTCTCTCTCACACACATACACAGTCCCTCTCTCTCTCTCTCACACACACACACTGTCTCTCTCTCTCACACACACACACTGTCCCTCTCTCACACACACACTGTCCCTCTCTCTCACACACACACACATTCCCTCTCTCTCTCACACACACACTGTCCCTCTCTCACACACACACACAGTCCCTCTCTATCTCTCACACACTCACTGTCCCTCTCTCTCTCACACACACACTGTCCCTCTCTCTCTCTCACACACACACTGTCCCTCTCTCTCACATACACACACTGTCCCTCTCTCTCTCACACACACACTGTCCCTCTCTCTCACACGCACACACTGTCCCTCTCTCTCTCACACACACACTGTCCCTCTCTCTCTCACACACACACTGTCCCTCTCTCTCTCTCTCACACACACACTGTCCCTCTCTCTCTCACACACACACTGTCCCTCTCTCTCTCACACACACACTGTCCCTCTCTCTCTCTCTCACACACACACTGTCCCTCTCTCTCTCACACACACACTGTCCCTCTCTCTCACACACACACACTGTCCCTCTCTCTCTCACACACTCACTGTCCCTCTCTCTCTCACACACACACTGTCCCTCTCTCTCTCACACACACACTGTCCCTCTCTCTCACATACACACACTGTCCCTCTCTCTCACACACACACACAGTCCCTCTCTCTCACACACACACTGTCCCTCTCTCTCACACACACACTGTCCCTCTCTCTCACACGCACACACTGTCCCTCTCTCTCTCACACACACACACTGTCCCTCTCTCTCACACACACACACACAGTCCCTCTCTCTCTCACACACACACACTGTCCCTCTCTCTTACACACACACACACACACACACACTGTCCCTCTCTCTCACACACACACACAGTCCCTCTCTCTCTCACACACACACACTGTCCCTCTCTCTCACACGCACACACACACTGACCCTCTCTCTCTCACACACACACACTGACCCTCTCTCTCTCACACACACACTGTCCCTCTCTCTCACACACACACACACAGTCCCTCTCTCTCTCTCACACACACACTGTCCCTTTCTCACACACACACTGTCCCTCTCTCTCTCACACACACACTGTCCCTCTCTCTCTCACACACACACTGTCCCTCTCTCTCTCACACACACACTGTCCCTCTCTCTCACACGCACACACTGTCCCTCTCTCTCACACACACACACTGTCCCTCTCTCTCACACACACACACTGTCCCTCTCTCTCTCACACACACACTGTCCCTCTCTCTCACACACACACACAGTCCCTCTCTCTCACACACACACTGTCCCTCTCTCTCACACACACACTGTCCCTCTCTCTCACACACACACACTGTCCCTCTCTCTCACACACACACACTGTCCCTCTCTGTCTCTCACACACTCACTGTCCCTCTCTCTCTCTCACACACACACACACTGTCCCTCTCTCTCACACACACACACACAGTCCCTCTCTCTCTCACACACACACACTGTCCCTCTCTCTTACACACACACACACACACTGTCCCTCTCTCTCACACACACACACAGTCCCTCTCTCTCTCACACACACACACTGTCCCTCTCTCTCACACGCACACACACACTGTCCCTCTCTCTCACACACACACTGTCCCTCTCTCTCTCACACACACACAGTCCCTCTCTCTCTCACACACACACACTGTCCCTCTCTCTCTCACACACACACACTGTCCCTCTCTCTCTCACACACACACTGTCCCTCTCTTTCACACACACTGTCCCTCTCTCTCACACACACTGTCCCTCTCTCTCACACACACACTGTCCCTCTCTCTCACACACACACTGTCCCTCTCTCTCACACACACACTGTCCCTCTCTCTCTCACACACACACACTGTCCCTCTCTCTCTCACACACACACTGTCCCTCTCTCTCACACACACTGTCCCTCTCTCTCACACACACACTGTCCCTCTCTCTCTCACACACACACAGTCCCTCTCTCTCTCTCACACACACAGTCCCTCTCTCTCTCACACACACACACTGACCCTCTCTCACACACACACACACTGTCCCTCCCTCTCACACACACACACACTGACCCTCTCTCTCTCACACACACACTGTCCCTCTCTCTCACACACACACACACAGCCCCTCTCTCTCTCACACACACACTGTCCCTCTCTCTCTCACACACACACTGTCCCTCTCTCTCTCACACACACACACTGTCCCTCTCTCTCACACACATACACTGTCCCTCTCTCTTACACACACACTGTCCCTCTCTCTCTCACACACACACACAGTCCCTCTCTCTCTCTCACACACACACACACACACACTGTCCCTCTCTCTCTCACACACACACACTGACCCTCTCTCTCACACACACACACACACACACACACTGTCCCTCTCTCTCACACACACACACTGTCCCTCTCTCTCTCACACACACACTGTCCCTCTCTCTCACACACACACACTGTCCCTCTCTCTCTCACACACACACACACTGTCCCTCTCTCTCTCACACACACACACACTGTCCCTCTCTCACACACACACACACACACTGTCCCTCTCTCTCTCACACACACACACAGACTGTCCCTCTCTCTCTCACACACACACACACACTGTCTCTCTCTCTCACACACACACACACACTGTCTCTCTCTCTCACACACACACAGTCCCTCTCTCTCACACACACACACACTGTCCCTCTTTCTCTCACACACACACTGTCCCTCTCTCTCTCACACACAGACACACTGTCCCTCTCACTCACACACACACTGTCCCTCTCACTCTCACACACACTCTCCCTCTCTCTCTCACACACACACTGTCCCTCTCACTCTCACACACACTGTCCCTCTCTCTCACACACACACACACTGTCCCTCCCTCTCTCTCACACACACACACACACTGTCCCTCTCTCTCTCACACACACTGTTCCTCTCTCTCACACACACACTGTCCCTCTCTCTCACACACACACTATCCCTCTCTCTCTCACACTCACACACTGTCCCTCTCTCTCTCACACACACACTGACCCTCTCTCTCACACACACACTGTCCCTCTCTCACGTACACACACTGTCCCTCTCTCTCACACACACACACTGACCCTCTCTCTCACACACACACTGTCCCTCTCTCACGTACACACACTGTCCCTCTCTCTAACACGCACACTGTCCCTCTCTCTCACACACACACTGTCCCTCTCTCTCTCACACACACACACTGTCCCTCTCTCTCTCACACACACACTGTCCCTCTCTCTCACACACACTGTCCCTCTCTCTCACACACACTGTCCCTCTCTCTCACACACACTGTCCCTCTCTCTCACACACACACTGTCCCTCTCTCTCTCACACACACACACTGTCCCTCTCTCTCTCACACACACACTGTCCCTCTCTCTCACACACACTGTCCCTCTCTCTCTCACACACACACAGTCCCTCTCTCTCTCACACACACACAGTCCCTCTCTCTCTCACACACACACACACTGACCCTCTCTCACACACACACACACTGTCCCTCTCTCTCACACACACACACACTGACCCTCTCTCTCTCACACACACACTGTCCCTCTCTCTCACACACACACACACAGCCCCTCTCTCTCTCACACACACACTGTCCCTCTCTCTCACACACACACTGTCCCTCTCTCTCTCACACACACACACTGTCCCTCTCTCTCACACACATACACTGTCCCTCTCTCTTACACACACACTGTCCCTCTCTCTCTCACACACACACACAGTCCCTCTCTCTCTCACACACACACACAGTCCCTCTCTCTCTCTCACACACACACACACACACACACTGTCCCTCTCTCTCTCACACACACACACTGACCCTCTCTCACACACACACACACACACTGTCCCTCTCTCTCTCACACACACACACTGACACTCTCTCTCACACACACACACACTGTCCCTCTCTCTCACACACACACACTGACCCTCTCTCTCTCACACACACACTGTCCCTCTCTCTCTCTCACACACACACAGTCCCTCTCTCTCTCACACACACACTGTCCCTCTCTCTCACACACACACACTGTCCCTCTCTCTCTCACACACACACTGTCCCTCTCTCTCACACACACACACACTGACCCTCTCTCTCTCACACACACACTGACCCTCTCTCTCTCACACACACACTGTCCCTCTCTCTCTCACACACACACTGTCCCTCTCTCTCTCACACACACACACTGTCTCTCTCTCTCACACACACACACTGTCCCTCTCTCACACACACACTGTCCCTCGCTCTCTCACACACACACTGTCCCTCTCTCTCACACACACACACATTCCCTCTCTCTCTCACACACACACTGTCCCTCTCTCACACACACACAGTCCCTCTCTATCTCTCACACACTCACTGTCCCTCTCTCTCTCACACACACACACTGTCCCTCTCTCTCACACACATACACAGTCCCTCTCTCTCTCTCTCACACACACACACTGTTCCTCTCTCTCACACACACACTGACCCTCTCTCTCTCACACACACACACTGACCCTCTCTCTCACACACACACTGTCCCTCTCTCTCACACACACACACACAGTCCCTCTCTCTCTCTCACACACACACTGTCCCTTTCTCATACACACACTGTCCCTCTCTCTCTCACACACACACTGTCCCTCTCTCTCTCACACACACACTGTCCCTCTCTCTCACATACACACACTGTCCCTCTCTCTCTCACACACACACTGTCCCTCTCTCTCACACGCACACACTGTCCCTCTCTCTCACACGCACACACTGTCCCTCTCTCTCTCACACACACACTGTCCCTCTCTCTCACATACACACACTGTCCCTCTCTCTCTCACACACACACTGTCCCTCTCTCTCACACGCACACACTGTCCCTCTCTCTCTCACACACACACTGTCCCTCTCTCTCACACACACACACTGACCCTCTCTCTCACACACACACTGTCCCTCTCTCTCACACACACACACACAGTCCCTCTCTCTCTCTCACACACACACTGTCCCTTTCTCACACACACACTGTCCCTCTCTCTCTCACACACACACTGTCCCTCTCTCTCTCACACACACACTGTCCCTCTCTCTCACATACACACACTGTCCCTCTCTCTCTCACACACACACTGTCCCTCTCTCACACACGCACACACTGTCCCTCTCTCTCTCACACACACACTGTCCCTCTCTCTCTCTCTCACACACACACTGTCCCTCTCTCTCTCACACACACACTGTCCCTCTCTCTCTCTCTCACACACACACTGTCCCTCTCTCTCTCACACACACACTGTCCCTCTCTCTCACACACACACACTGTCCCTCTCTCTCTCACACACACACTGTCCCTCTCTCTCACACACACACAGTCCCTCTCTCTCACACACACACTGTCCCTCTCTCTCACACACACACTGTCCCTCTCTCTCACACGCACACACTGTCCCTCTCTCTCTCACACACACACTGTCCCTCTCTCTCACACACACACACACAGTCCCTCTCTCTCTCACACACACACACTGTCCCTCTCTCTTACACACACACACACACACACACACTGTCCCTCTCTCTCACACACACACACAGTCCCTCTCTCTCTCACACACACACACTGTCCCTCTCTCTCACACGCACACACACTGTCCCTCTCTCTCTCACACACACAGTCCCTCTCTCTCTCACACACACACAGTCCCTCTCTCTCTCACACACACACTCTGTCCCTCTCTCTTACACACACACACAGTCTCTCTCTCTCTCTCCCTCTCTCCCTCCCTCATACACACTCTGATATACACACACATCTACGCCTATGGGATGAGTTCGCTTTTGCACGTAACACCCTATTTTGTTCAAAAATCACACAATCTGCTGGCAATCAGTTCATGTGCCAGTTTGCAAATTCCTAATTTAGAAACAGAACCAGTCTGACTCCAGGTTGGGATACAGGCAGACTCTAACCTCACACTGTTATTGCATTGTCTGAGCTGGGGTTCCCTTGTTCTGTGTAAAACACTGAAGTGATTTCAGGGCAGTGACTCGGCAGAAGATTTACATCCTAATCAATCGAAACCTGCACCCCCCATTCTAAGTGATTAAAAACTTAGCGATCCTGGTTAGTTCAATACATCGCATCAGTCGTGTGACACTTTGAGCTTTTGTGATAAATTCTGTGGCCTCTGTACCTGCCCCGCGAGCGACCTGCTGAAGGAGCAGCGCTCCGAAAGTTTGTATTTCCAAAGTTTGTACTTTTTGGGGTGACACGGTGGCTCAGTGGTTAGCACTGCTGCCTCACAGCACCAGGGCCCCAGGGTCGATTACGGCCTCGGGCAATAACTGTGTGGAGTTTGCACATTCTCCCACCTCTCTGTCTGCGTGGGTTTCCTCCGGGTGCTCCAGTTTCCTCCCACAGTCCAAAGATGTGCAGGTTCGGGTGGATTGGCCATGCTAAATTACCCATAGTGCCCAGGGATGTACAGGTTAGGGTGGATTGGCCATACTAAATTACCCATAGTGCCCAGGGATGTGCAGGTTAGGGTGGATTGGCCATGCTAAATTACCCATAGTGCCCAGGGACGTGCAGGTTAGGGTGGATTGGCCAGGGGAGAAAGTGAGGTCTGCAGATGCTGGAGATCAAAGTTGAAACTTTATTGCTGGAACAGCACAGCAGGTCAGGCAGCATCCAGGGAACAGGAGATTCGACGTTTCGGGCACAGGCCCTTCTTCAGGAATGGCCTGGATTGGCCAGGGAAAATTACCCATCGTGCCCAAGGATGTGCAGGTTAGGGTGGATTGGCCATACTAAATTACCCATAGTGCCCAGGGATGTGCAGGTTAGGGTGGATTGGCCGTGCTAAATTACCCATAGTGCCCGGCAACGTGCAAGTTCGGGTGGATTGGCCATGATAAATTACCCATAGTGCCCAGGGACGTGCAGGTTAGGGTGGATTGGCCATGCTAAATTACCCATAGTGCCCAGGGATGTGCAGGTTAGGGTAAATTGGCCATGCTAAATTACCCATAGTGCCCAGGGATGTGCAGGTTAGGGTGAATTGGCCGTGCTAAATTACCCATAGTGCCCAGGGATGTGCAGGTTAGGGTGGATTGGCCATGCTAAATTACCCATAGTGCCCAAGGATGTGCAGGTTAGGGTGAATTGGCCATGCTAAACTACCCATAGTGCCTAGGGATGTGCAGGTTAGGGTGAATTGGCCATGCTAAATTATCCATAGTACCCAGGGATGTGCAGGTTAGGGTGGATTGGCCATACTAAATTACCCATAGTGCCCAGGGATGTGCAGATTAGGGTGGATTGGCCATACTAAATTACCCATAATGCCCAGGGATGTGCAGGTTAAGGTGAATTGGCCATGCTAAATTACCCATAGTGCCCGGCAACGTGCAAGTTTGGGTGGATTGGCCATGATAAATTACCCATAGTGCCCAGGGACGTGCAGGTTAGGGTGAATTGGCCATGCTAAATTACCCATAGTGCCCAGGGACGTGCAGGTTAGGGTAGATTGGCCGTGCTAAATTACCCATAGTGCCCAGGGATGTGTAGGTTCGGGTGAATTGGCCATGCTAAATTCCCATAATGTTTGGTTTCGACGTCTCTCCGGGAAGTGGGTATTGCAACAGTTAAGAGGCACCTGGGTGGGAAAATGAATAGGAAGGGGTTTGGACGGGGCGCTGGCAGGTGGCACTAGATTGGGGTTGGGATATCTGGGTCAGCACGGACGGGTTGGACCGAAGGGTCTGTTTCCGTGCTGTGCATCGCTATGACTCTATGTAATTGTGAGGCATTACGCAGGCAAATAGTCACATGAGTCTCGGACTACAGGGGTAGACGCACTGTGAGCACGAGGTGTCGCTGTGTGGACCCAGTGTTTGTCACCCTCTCCCGTCCCTAATGCGCCCCCCCCCCTTGAGAAGGTGGGTGGGAGTGAGCTGTCATCTTAGCTATGTGCTGCTGTGGGGTAGACCCACGATGCCCCTCAGGGAAGGGGGCAATCCCAGGATTCTGACCGAGGAAGGAACGGCCGATAGATTCCGGGACGGGGAGTGGTTTGGGAAGTGGGAAGGGGGTGGTGTTCCCATGTATCTGCTGCCCCCCCCCCCCTTCTAGATGGTAGAGGGGTGTGTGGGGGGTTTGGGAAGGTGCTGTCTGAGGAGCCCCCTCGGTGAGGTTCTGCAGTGGGTCTTGTAGACGGTACACACTGCTGCGACTGAGCGTCTGGGGGTGGGGTGGAGGGAGGGAGCGGGGGGGTTTGTGGGTGTGGGGAGGGGGCTGCTTTGTCCCTGGGCGGTGTGGAGCTTCTCGAGTGTTGCCCCATCCAGGGGCAAGTGGGGAGTATTTCCTCCCCCCTCCTGGCCTGTGCCTTGTCGTTGGTGGGACAGGGCTCTGGGGGGAGAGAGTCAGGAGGGGAGTGACTCGCTGCAGGATTCCCAGCCTCTGACCCTGCTCTTGTAGCCGCTGGGTTTATACAGGGCTGGTCCACGTTGAATTTCTGGTCAATGGTAACACCACCGCCCTCCCCCCCCCCCCCCCCCCCCTGACGTTGAGAGTCAGTGACTGTAACGCCGTTGAATGTCAAGGGGGCGGTGGTTAGATTAACCCCCCCCCCCCCCAGGACGTTGAGAGTCAGTGACGGTAACGCCGTTGAATGTCAAGGGGGCGGTGGTTAGATTGTCTCTTGTTGGTGATGGCCCCAGCCTGGCATCTGTGTGGCGCGGCAGCCCAAACCCGGATATTGTCCTGGTCTCACTGCGTTCGGACATGGGTCACTTCAGTATCTGAGGAGCGGTGAATGGTGCTGAACGTTGTGTGACCATCAGAGAACATCCCCCTCACTCCTGACCTTCGGAGGGAGGGGAGGTCAGCGATGGAGCGGTTGGGGGGGGGGGCCCTGGGACACTATCCCTGAGGGGGCTCCTGCAGAGCTTCTCCTGGAGGGTGAGGGGACTGACTCTCCCAGCGCCCACGACCATCTACCCACGTTCCCCGGTGTGAGCCCACCCCTCCCCCCCCGTTACCCACTGATGCCAGTACAGGCCGGGCTCCACGACGCCACACCCGCTCGAACAGACGCTCGATGTTAAGGGGCTGTCGATCCCCTCCGTCCTTTCATCCCCCAGGATTCAGCTCGTGTTGGCTGTGTTTGAACCCAGGCTGTGGTGTGGGGGGAGCAGGGGCTGGATGTCCCCTGAGGGGGGGATGGAGGGGGGTGGGGGGGGGAAATCCTGGACTGGGAACTGTGTGATCGCGACCGCCGACAGGCCCTCAGGGAGAGTGGACGGACGGGAATCGGCCGGGTTGGAATTCCTCTGGGTTTTGGTGGGTGGGATCGAGCTGGGCTGTTTTCCCCCCACGTTGTCAGGGGAGGTCTCGGCCTTCCTAGGACAGGGGAGCGGCAAGATTTGGAGCACGCGGGGCTTCAGGGCAATTGCCGGAATGGCCTCAGGGACCCGGGGCCATTGTAGTCTCCAGACGGTTTCTTGCTATCACATGGAGTGGATCGAATTGGCCGGAGACTGGGCTATCTGTGATACTGGGGACCACTCCTTGGAGTGTGTGTGTGTGAGAGAGAGAGGGACAGTGTGTGTGTGAGAGAGAGAGAGGGACAGTGTGTGAGAGAGAGGGACAGTGTGTGTGTGTGAGAGAGAGAGGGACAGTGTGTGTGTGTGAGAGAGGGGGACAGTGTGTGTGTGAGAGAGAGAGGGACAGTGTGTGTGTGTGTGTGAGAGAGAGAGGGACAGTGTGTGTGTGTGTGAGAGAGAGAGGGACAGTGTGTGTGTGAGAGAGAGAGGGACAGTGTGTGTGTGAGAGAGAGAGAGGGACAGTGTGTGTGTGAGAGAGAGTGAGGGACAGTGTGTGTGTGTGAGAGAGAGAGGGACTGTGTGTGTGTGAGAGAGAGGGACAGTGTGTGTGTGAGAGAGAGGGACAGTGTGTGGGTGAGAGAGAGAGGGACAGTGTGTGTGTGTGTGAGAGAGAGGGACAGTGTGTGTGAGAGAGAGAGAGAGGGACAGTGTGTGTGTGTGTGAGAGAGGGACAGTGTGTGTGTGTGTGAGAGAGGGACAGTGTGTGTGTGAGAGAGAGAGGGACAGTGTGTGTGTGAGAGAGGGACTGTGTGTGTGTGTGAGAGAGAGAGTGAGGGACAGTGTGTGTGTGAGAGAGAGAGGGACAGTGTGTGTGTGAGAGAGGGACTGTGTGTGTGTGAGAGAGAGAGAGGGACAGTGTGTGTGAGTGTGAGAGAGAGAGGGACAGTGTGTGTGTGTGTGAGAGAGAGGGACAGTGTGTGTGTGAGAGAGAGAGGGACAGTGTGTGTGTGAGAGAGGGACTGTGTGTGTGTGTGTGAGAGAGAGTGAGGGACAGTGTGTGTCTGTGAGAGAGAGAGGGACAGTGTGTGTGTGTGAGAGAGGGACAGAGTGTGTGTGAGAGAGAGGGACTGTGTGTGTGAGAGAGAGAGAGGGACTGTGTGTGTGTGTGAGAGAGAGGGACAGTGTGTGGGTGAGAGAGAGAGGGACAGTGTGTGTGTGTGAGAGAGGGACAGTGTGTGTGTGAGAGAGAGAGGGACAGTGTGTGTGTGTGAGAGAGAGAGGGACAGTGTGTGTGTGAGAGAGGGACAGTGTGTGTGTGTGTGAGAGAGAGTGAGGGACAGTGTGTGTGTGAGAGAGAGAGAGGGACAGTGTGTGTGTGAGAGAGAGGGACAGTGTGTGTGTGAGAGAGAGAGAGGGACAGTGTGTGTGTGAGAGAGAGAGGGACAGTGTGTGTGAGAGAGAGAGGGACAGTGTGTGTGTGAGAGAGAGGGACAGTGTGTGTGTGTGAGAGAGAGGGACAGTGTGTGTGTGAGAGAGAGGGACAGTGTGTGTGAGAGAGAGAGAGGGACAGTGTGTGTGAGAGAGAGAGAGGGACAGTGTGTGTGTGAGAGAGAGGGACAGTGTGTGTGTGAGAGAGAGAGGGACAGTGTGTGTGTGAGAGAGAGGGACAGTGTGTGTGTGAGAGAGAGAGGGACAGTGTGTGTGTGAGAGAGAGAGGGACAGTGTGTGTGTGAGAGAGAGAGGGACAGTGTGTGTTTGAGAGAGAGGGACAGTGTGTGTGTGTGTGAGAGAGAGGGACAGTGTGTGTGTGAGAGAGAGAGGGACAGTGTGTGTGTGAGAGAGAGAGGGACAGTGTGTGAGAGAGAGAGGGACAGTGTGTGTGTGAGAGAGAGAGGGACAGTGTGTGTGTGAGAGAGAGTGGGTGTGTGTGTTTATATGGGTATGTTCCAAACTGCAGGATTCTATGAATATTCAGGAAAACATTTCAAATTAACTTCAGTTCGAAGAAGCATATGTTGCAAACAATACAGACCATTCGACTGCAGGGTGGCGTGGTGGCTCAGTGGTTAGCACCATTGCCTGACTTCGTCAGGGACTCGGGTTCGATTCCAGCCTTGGGCGACAGTGTGGAGTTTGCACATTCTCCCAGAGTCTGCATGGGTTTCCTCCGGGTGCTCCAGTTTCCTCCCACAGTCCAAAGATGTGCAGGTTTGGGTGGATTGGCCGTGCTAAATTACCCATAGTGCCCAGGGATGTGCAGGTTAGGGTGGATTGGCCATGCTAAATTACCCATAGTGCCCAGGGATGTACAGATTAGGGTGGATTGGCCGTGCTAAATTACCCAGAGTGCCCAGGGATGTGTAGGTTAGGGTGGATTGGTCATGCTAATTACCCATAGTGCCCAGGGATGTGTAGGTTAGGGTGGATTGGCTATGCTAAATTACCCATAGTCCCCCAGGGATGTGCCAGTTAAGGTGGATTGGCCGTGCTAAATTACCCATAGTGCCCCAAGGATGTGCAGGTTAGGGTGGATTGGCTGTGGTAAATTACCCATAGTGCCCAGGGATGTGCAGGTTAGGGTGGATTGGCCGTGCTAAATTACCCAGAGTGCCCTGGGTTGTGCAGGTTAGGGTGGATTGGCCGTGCTAAATTACCCATAGTGCCCCAAGGATGTGCAGGTTAGGGTGGATTGGCCGTGCTAAATTACCCATAGTGCCCAGGGATGTGCAGGTTAGGGTGGATTGGCCGTGCTAAATTACCCATAGTGCCCAGGGATGTGCAGGTTATGGTGGATTGGCCGTGCTAAATTACCCATAGTGCCCAGGGATGTGCAGGTTAGGGTGGATTGGCCGTGCTAAATTACCCATAGTGCCCAGGGATGTGCAGATTAGGGTGGATTGGCCGTGCTAAATTACCCATAGTGCCCAGGGATGTGCAGGTTAGGGTGGATTGGCCGTGCTAAATTACCCATAGTGCCCAGGGATGTGCAGGTTAGGGTGAATTGGCCATGCTAAATTACCCATAGTGCCCAGGGATGTGCAGGTTAGGGTGGATTGGCCGTGCTAAATTACCCATAGTGCCCAGGGATGTGCAGGTTAGGGTGGATTGGCCATGCTAAATTACCCATAGTGCCCCAAGGATGTGCAGGTTAGGGTGGATTGGCCGTGCTAAATTACCCATAGTGCCCAGGGATGTGCAGGTTCGGTGCATCAGTCAGGAGTAAATGTGGAAAAATAGGGTAGGGGGAATGGGTCTGAGTGGGTTACTCTTCACAGGGTCAGTGTGAACCTGTTGGGCCGAAGGACCTGTTTCCACGTGTCCATGAGAGAGAGATGGCAGTGTAGTGATAATGTCACTGGATTTGTAATCCAGAATCCCAGGCTGATGGTGTGGGGACAGGACACGTGATGAAATTTGATTTGAAAGTCTATAAATTGTGCTCGAAACCCGGTTGGATTTCCTGAAGTTATTGCAGGCCACCCTGTTGCGCCCTCATCGAATGAACAAGTGTGTGTTTTTAAAAACCTGGTGCCTGGGGATTTGGTTGAGTTTATCTGCGAGTCTATTGAATGTGTCCAGATGTCTGCGCCCCTCTGGGAGTCGGCAGGGGCTGCGGTTCTGGAGAAATTGTGAGGCTCCAAAGGAGGAGGCCATTCAGCCCACGGTGTCCGTGCTGACCCGGAGACAACAATCCCACCTCTCTCGCTCCTGGTCTGTTGGTCTGAAATGTCACAGCTCCTCGCCTTCACATCCACGTGTGTTTTGGTTTTGAAACATGAAGGAATGTCCTTCCTTATCGAACACCCTCACAGGCAGGCAGAAATACTCCCCCTCAGCTCCCCTCTACTTGTACAGTACGGAGACAGGCCCTTCGGTCCCACACGGGTCAGGTTTCCCAAACTAATCTCGTCCCACCTTGCCTGCGTTTGGCTGTATCCCTCGACGACTTTCCTATCCCTGTCCCCATCCGGATGCCTTTTAAATGCTGTCATTGTACCAGCCTCCACCACTTCCTCTGGCAGCTCGTTCCACACACGCACCACCCTCTGCGTGAAATAGTTGCCCCTCAGGTCCCTTTCCCCTCTCACCCTAAACCTACCCCCCTCTAGATTTCAGCTCCCCTACTCAAGGGTGAAGAACTTGGCTATTTATCCTATCCAAGCCCCCAGGACTGTATAAACCTCTATAAGGTCACCCCTCAGCCTCGTACATTCCAGGGGAAATAAACTTCCAGCCTCTCCTTATAATTCAAACCCAGCCATACCTGGCAACATCCTGGTAAATCTCTTCCGAACTCTCTCTCTCTCTCGCCTTCCTCTAACAGAGAGACCAGAATTTCACGCAATATTCCAACATTGGCCTAACCAATGTCCTGTACAGCCGCAACATGACCTCCCAACTCCTGTATCCAATACTCTGACCTATAAAGGAAAGCATACCAAACGCTGCCTTCACTATCCTATCCACCTGCGGCTCCACTTTCAAGGAGCTATGAACGTGCACTCCAAGGTCTCTTTGTTCAGCAACACTCCCCAGGACCTTACCATTAAGTGTATAAGTCCTGCTAAGATTTGCTTTCCCAAAATGCAGCACCTCACATTTATCTGAATTAAACTCCATCTGCCACTTCTCAGCCCATTGGCCCATCTGGTCCAGATCCTGTTGTAATCTGAGGTAACCCTCTTCGCTGTCCACTACACCCTCCGCTTTTGGGGTCATCTACAAACTTAGTGACTATAACTCCTGTGTTCACATCCAAATCATTCGTCCAAGTCCTCCGCCTTCTTCTTCCTCTGGATTGGAGTGGACAAAGTTAAAAATCACACAACACCAGGTTACAGTCCAACAGGTTCACTTACTTCCAAATAAACCTGATGGACTCCGACTTGGCGTCGGGCGATTTTAAACT
Source organism: Chiloscyllium plagiosum (assembly GCF_037043375.1). NCBI lineage: Eukaryota > Metazoa > Chordata > Chondrichthyes > Orectolobiformes > Hemiscylliidae > Chiloscyllium > Chiloscyllium plagiosum. Next base: position 26,448 of record NW_028270224.1, on the reverse strand, counting down.
TTGGACCTCTCTGGATGACAACCCAAATCCCCTGCCATCCTGCTGAGCCAGGCCACTCGCCGCCTTTCCCAGGTTTACGTTGAACGTGTGTGGCCCCTGTCCACGAGTGGTCAGGGTCTCTCTCTCTCTCTCTCTGTACCCCCCGGCCTCGTGATTAAACCACAGCTGGACGGGGTACACGAATGGGAAGGGTTTGGAGGGATGTGGGCCAAACGGTATTCCGATTAATCGAGGACATCTGGGTCAGTGTGCGGACGAGTCGGACCCAAGGGTCCATTTCCCGGCTGTACAACTCCGTGATTCTGAAAATCTCTGAGGCTGAGCCGGTTTCCATTGATGGTCACCCCCCACCCATCCATTCTGTCTTGGCGACTTAAATTCTCCGTTGCTGGCCCTGTCGTTGCAAACTTCCTCTCTTGTCCAGCGTGCTTGCTGTCCTCTGGAATCGAACAAGCCAGAACACCAGGCAGTGCTGTAGCTCTGAGTGAACCAGTGGGACACGCTGTTCTGGCCAGCTCTGAGGGACAGCAGCCTGTTTGTCGCGAAGCCTTACGTGGTTGAATATCCTTCAGAGAGGAGGAGGAGGAGGAGAGCTAGGGGAGATTGCAGGTTGTTGGCAGTGGGTGTACAGACAGACATCCATTGGAGGAACACTGCCCCGGATTCACATGCCGATACTGGGAGTGACCCAAATTCCCCTTGAATAGGCCCCTTTTGTAACCTCTGGTTATGTAACTGTCCTTTGTCTGCAGGAATAACCACCAAACCGATCACATTACTGCCCCACGGCATCTGGGCTGGCTTCATGTTAGCACGAGATGTCCCTGGGAGTGTGTGATGGGAGGGGGGAACAGTGTAGAGGGAGCTTTACTCTGTATCTAACCCTGTGCTGTCCCTGTCCCTGGGATGGGGGGGACAGTGTAGAGGGAGCTTTACTCTGTATCTAACCCTGTGCTGTCCCTGTCCCTGGGAGTGTTTGATGGAGGGGACAGTGTAGAACATAGAACATAGAACAATACAGCACAGAACAGGCCCTTCGGCCCACGATGTTGTGCCGAACTTCTAACCTAGATTAAGTACCCATCCATGTACCTATCCAAATGCCGCTTAAAGGTCGCCAATGATTCCGACTCTACCCAGAGAGTGGTGGGGGCATGGAATGCGCTGCCCGTGGGAGTGGTAAAGAACCCACCCCTGACATCCCCCCTATACCTTCCACCCTTCACCTTAAATTTATGTCCCCTTGTAACACTCTGTTGTACCCGGGGAAAAAGTTTCTGACTGTCTACTCTATCTATTCCTCTGATCATCTTATAAACCTCTATCAAGTCACCCCTCATCCTTCGCCGTTCCAACGAGAAAAGGCCGAGAACTCTCAACCTATCCTCGTACGACTTCCTCTCCATTCCAGGCAACATCCTGGTAAATCTTCTCTGCACCCTCTCCAAAGCTTCCACATCTTTCCTAAAGTGAGGCGACCAGACTGCACACAGTACTCCAAATGTGGCCTAACCAAAGTCCTGTACAGCTGCAACATCACTTCACGACTCTTGAATTCAATCCCTCTGCTACTGAACGATAATACTCCATAGGCCTTCTTACAAACTCTATCCACCTGAGTGGCAACCTTCAAAGATCTGTGTACATAGACCCCAAGATCCCTCTGTTCCTCCACCTTACTAAGAACCCTACCTTTAACCCTGTATTCCGCATTCTTATTTGTCCTTCCAAAATGGACAACCTCACACTTGGCAGGGTTGAACTCCATCTGCCACTCCTCAGCCCAGCTCAGGAGTGGCAGATGGAGTTCAACCCTGTAGAGGGAGCTTTACTCTGTATCTAACCATGTGCTGTCCCTGGGATGGGAGGGAACAGCGTAGATGGAGCTTTACTCTGTATCTAACCCAGTGTTGTCCCTGTCCCTGGGATTGGGGGGGGAAGGCTGGGCGGGAAGGCGGTGGGGGGGGTGGTTAGAGGGAACTTTGATATCAGTTTCTAAATGAGTTGAAGTCTGGGAGGAGTTTAATCACGTCTGGCTGCGCCTGTGCACCGTGTAGTTTACCAGGTCAATGGTACAAAGAGCAAATTAATAATAAAACTCTCAAAGTTTAATTGGTAACCTTGGAGTACCATCTTACACTGATAAACAAGCAGTCATTGCTTTATTGCAGATATATCTAACAATTAAATATGTGTCAGATTACCCATGTCAGCTCATTTTCTGCTGACTTTTAACCTTTAACTCTCGCGGAGTGTGCTGACGTGTGGGAAATGTTTTGGTGAAGCCTTCACCACCAACCCCCTGTAGTCCCAAAGTCCAGACGCCCTGACTGTAGGAGTGTGCAGAGAGAGAGAGAGATAGGGCGACCTGGAGGGGAGCTGGGGGTCAAGGGCCTGGTGAGGCGTCAGCGTCAAGTGAATCCATCCGACACCCCCCCTCCCCCACCCTTCTCCTGGAGGGTTCAGTCCCTTTGGGGGGGGGGGGGGGGGGGTAAGGGATGGGCTAACGCTGGTGGTGGTGGGGGGAGCAGAGGGAAGCTGACACATGACAGAGAAAGGACAAATGCTCACTCGCGGTTGGGGCTTGGCGCTTTGCAAATGGCCGCCGTTGACGTCAAGAAAGGATAAACTCTTCCAAACGACAAATAAAAAAAATACACGAACAATCAAACCGTCAACTGGACACCCCAGACTGAGAGACGTGGCGTTACTTCCTCAGGGGTTGGGGAGCGCTGGTGGCGTGGGTTGGGGAGGGGAGTTGAGAGGAAAGGAGGGGAAGGTGGTGGGGTGGTGGGAGAGGTCGCCATCTTCCAAACCCTTGATTTGTTTCGTCAAGGCCTAAAAAAAATAAAGACAGCGGGAGCGAGATTTCTGCGGTGCAGCCACAGCGTGAAACCAGCTCCCCCCACCCAACCCCGACCCGACACTTCCTTCGAAAACCAGCCCACCCCTCCCTCAAAATGGCTGCCGCCACCCTCGACAAAATGGCGGCTGGGACGCCCAAGGGAGGAAAGCTGGAGGGGGTGGGGGGGGGAGAGAGAGGAAGTGCGAAAGCGGCCAACGAAGCGTTAACCTCCTGAAACAAGAGGAAGGTGGGGGTCTCTCTCGCTGAGACACGCTGTCGCCTCCTGCTGGCACCTCGATGGAGGGACAACAAGAGAAAGGGGGGGTGGGGTGTGGAAACAACAAAAAAAAAATGGACGACGCTCACACCCTAAGCCAAGGCCTGAGAATGCGCAGCCCAGCATTCCCCACCACCCACCTCAGCCTGAGCGTCACACGCCCTGGTATCCCCCACTGCTCCCCCAAACCCACACCCCTCTTCATCCCGAGGCCTACTCCTTGGTGTTATCACAGACGGTCGAGGTGAGTTCCTGGAGTTCCTGCTCGCTCTTGGCCTGCGCCACCTCGGGGTAGACCACCACACACAGCTTCTGGCCAAAGTAGGTGATGGAGTCTGTGGGGCAGAGGGGCAGACAGAGGGTGAGACTGGAGAAGCGGGAGGGCGATATCTCCCACACCCCGCGAGCCTGACCCCGCACCCAGTCCTGTTGCCCCCATCGCCCTTGCTCACTGACCTGACCTCCGCTGACTCCACGTTGAGAAGCTCCTCAATTAACAGAATGACACTTCTCGTCCTTGAGGCCCACGAGACGTACATGGAGCAGAATACGGCCCTTCGGTCCACCCAGGCTGCTACCCCACTTGATGAGATCTGATCGTCGTCCAATGCCCTCCGTTCCCCTTCCTGATTAAAAATCTCCCTCTCTCCGTCTCAGCCTTGAATACTCTCAATGTCCCAGCCCTCCATTCCCCTTCCTGGTTAAATCTCTCTCTGTCTCAGCCTTGAATACCCTCAATGTCCCAGCCCTCTATTCCCCTTCCTGGTTAAATCTCTCTCTGTCTCAGCCTTGTATATCCTCAATGTCCCAGCCCTCCATTCCCCTTCCTGGTTAAATCTCTCTCTGTCACAGCCTTGAATACCCTCAATGCCCCAGCCCTCCATTCCCCTTCCTGGTTAAATCTCTCTCTGTCTCAGCCTTGAATACCCTCAATGTCCCAGCCCTCCATTCCCCTTCCTGGTTAAATCTCTCTCTGTCTCAGCCTTGTATACCCTCAATGCCCCAGCCCTCCATTCCCCTTCCTGGTTAAATCTCTCTCTGTCTCAGCCTTGAATACCCTCAATGTCCCAGCCCTCCATTCCCCTTCCTGGTTAAATCTCTCTCTGTCTCAGCCTTGAATACTCTCAATGTCCCAGCCCTCCATTCCCCTTCCTGGTTAAATCTCTCTCTGTCTCAGCCTTGAATACCCTCAATGTCCCAGCCCTCCATTCCCCTTCCTGGTTAAATCTCTCTCTGTCTCAGCCTTGTATACCCTCAATGTCCCAGCCCTCCATTCCCCTTCCTGGTTAAATCTCTCTCTGTCTCAGCCTTGAATACCCTCAATGTCCCAGCCCTCCATTCCCCTTCCTGGTTAAATCTCTCTCTGTCTCAGCCTTGTATACCCTCAATGTCCCAGCCCTCCATTCCCCTTCCTGGTTAAATCTCTCTCTGTCTCAGCCTTGAATACTCTCAATGTCCCAGCCCTCCATCCCCTTCCTGGTTAAATCTCTCTCTGTCTCAGCCTTGTATACCCTCAATGTCCCAGCCCTCCATTCCCCTTCCTGGTTAAATCTCTCTCTGTCTCAGCCTTGAATACCCTCAATGTCCCAGCCCTCCATTCCCCTTCCTGGTTAAATCTCTCTCTGTCTCAGCCTTGTATACCCTCAATGTCCCAGCCCTCCATTCCCCTTCCTGGTTAAATCTCTCTCTGTCTCAGCCTTGAATACTCTCAATGTCCCAGCCCTCCATCCCCTTCCTGGTTAAATCTCTCTCTGTCTCAGCCTTGTATACCCTCAATGTCCCAGCCCTCCATCCCCTTCCTGGTTATATATCTCTCTCTGTCTCAGCCTTGAATACCCGCAATGCCCCAGTCCTAATAGCCCCCTGCGGTAAAGTATTACACAGATTCACTCACCCCGCACCCTCCCCTCAGAAAGAGAAGAAATTCCTCCCCGTCTCTGTCTCCAATGGTTGGTCCCCTCACTCTGAGATGACACTCCCCTCTGCTGCTAGACAAATTTTTGTTTTTGAATCCCTCTGACCTCCTCCCACCTCTTCTGGGCCCGCCACCCTCCAAGATCTCTCTGATTCCAAAGACCCCCACCCCCACCCTGGATGTCAATGTCTCCTGACGATGGGGTTGGAGGTTGGGCCATCAACCCCCCCCCCCCCCCCGTCTCTGCCCGACCGCAATCCGGGGGTGGCCCCACCTCAAACCCTCTCCGGGGTCTCCTCTTTAAACTCGCTGGGGGCTAGAAGCCTGGTCGGTGACTGTGTCTGTGTGTGTGCACATCTCTGTGTGTGGCTGTGTCTCAGTGTGTGTGTGCGTCTGTGTCTGTATGTCTATCTGTGTGTGAGTCTCGGTGTGTGCATGTGTCTGTGTGCGTGACTGTGTGTGTGTCTGCGTCTGTGTGTGTGTCTGAGTGCGCGTGTGTGTGTGTGTCTGCGTCTCTCTGAGTGCGCGTTTGTCTGAGTGCGCGTGTGTGTCTGCGTCTGTGTGTGTGTGTCTGCGTCTGAGTGCGCGTGTCTGAGTGCGCGTGTGTTTCACCGTCTGTGTGCGCGCGTGTCTGAGTGCGCGCGTGTCTGAGTGCGCGCGTGTCTGAGTGCGCGCGTGTCTGAGTGCGCGCGTGTCTGAGTGCGCGCGTGTCTGAGTGCGCGCGTGTCTGAGTGCGCGCGTGTCTGAGTGCGCGCGTGTCTGAGTGCGCGCGTGTCTGAGTGCGCGCGTGTCTGAGTGCGCGTGTGCCTGAGTGCGCGTGTGTCTGAATGCGCGCGTGTCTGAATGCGCGCGTGTCTGAATGCGCGCGTGTCTGAATGCGCGTGTGTGTCTGCGTCTGTGTGCGTGTGTCTGAGTGCGCGTCTGCGTCTGTGTGCGTGTCTGCGTCTGTGTGCGTGTCTGCGTCTGTGTGTGCGTGTCTGCGTCTGTGTGCGTGTCTGAGTGCGCGTGTCTGCGTCTGTGTGCGTGTGTCTCAGTGCGCGTGTGTGTCTGTGTGCGCGTGTGTGTCTGTGTGCGCGTGTGTGTCTGAGTGCGCGTGTATGTCTGAGTGCGCGTGTATGTCTGAGTGCGCGAGTGTGTCTGAGTGCGCGAGTGTGTCTGAGTGCGCGAGTGTGTCTGAGTGCGCGTGTGTGTGTGTGTCTGCGTCTGTCTGAGTGCGCGTTTGTCTGAGTGCGCGTGTGTGTCTGCGTCTGTGTGTGTGTGTCTGCGTCTGAGTGCGCGTGTCTGAGTGCGCGTGTGTTTCACCGTCTGTGTGCGCGTGTCTGAGTGCGCGCGTGTCTGAGTGCGCGCGTGTCTGAGTGCGCGCGTGTCTGAGTGCGCGCGTGTCTGAGTGCGCGCGTGCCTGAGTGCGCGCGTGCCTGAGTGCGCGCGTGCCTGAGTGCGCGTGTGCCTGAGTGCGCGTGTGCCTGAGTGCGCGTGTGTCTGAGTGCGCGTGTGTCTGAATGTGCGCGTGTCTGAATGCGCGCGTGTCTGAATGCGCGCGTGTCTGAATGCGCGCGTGTCTGAATGCGCGTGTGTGTGTCTGCGTCTGTGTGCGTGTGTCTGAGTGCGCGTCTGCGTCTGAGTGCGCGTCTGCGTCTGTGTGTGCGTGTCTGCGTCTGTGTGCGTGTCTGAGTGCGCGTGTCTGCGTCTGTGTGCGTGTGTCTCAGTGCGCGTGTGTGTGCGTGTGTGTCTGTGTGCGCGTGTGTGTCTGAGTGCGCGTGTATGTCTGAGTGCGCGAGTGTGTCTGAGTGCGCGAGTGTGTCTGAGTGCGCGAGTGTGTCTGAGTGCGCGTGTGTCTGAGTGCGAGTGTGTCTGAGTGCGAGTGTGTCTGAGTGCGCGTGTGTGCGCGCATGTGTCAGAGTGCGCGTGTGTCGGTACCTGAGTGCGCATGTGTGTGTCTGTGTCTGTGTGCGTGTGTCTGAGTGCGCGTGTATCTGCGTCTGCGTGTGTCTGAGTCCTCGTGTGTCTGCGTCTGTGTATGCGTGTGAGTGCGCAGGTGTGTGTCACCGTCTGTGTATGCGTGTGTCTGAGTGCACGTGTGTCTGAGTGCGCTTGTGTCTGAGTGTGCGTGTGTGTGCGCGTGTCTGCGTGTGCGCGTGCCTGAGTGTGCATGTGTGTCTGCGCGTGCGTGCCTGAGTGTGCATGTATGTCTGAGTCTGTGTGCGCGTGTCTGAGTGCACGCGTGTGTCTGTGTGCGAGTCCGTCTGAGTGCATGTGTGTCTGAGTGCGCGTGTGTGTTTCACCGTCTGTGTGCGCGTGTGTCTGTGTGCGCGTGTGTCTGAGTGCGCGCGTGTCCGAGTGCGCGCGTGTCCGAGTGCGCGCGTGTCCGAGTGCGCGCGTGTCCGAGTGCGCGTGTGTGTGTCTGCGTCTGTGTGTGCGTGTGTCTGCGTCTGTGTGCGTGTCTGCGTCTGTGTGTGCGTGTCTGAGTGCGCGTGTCTGCGTCTGTGTGCGCGTCTGAGTGCGCGTGTGTCTGAGTGCGCGTGTGTGTCTGAGTGCCCGCGTGTCTGAGTGCCCGCGTGTCTGAGTGCCCGCGTGTCTGAGTGCGCGCATGTATGTCTGCGTCTGTGTGCACGTGTCTGAGTGCGCGTGTATCTGCGTCTGCGTGTATCTGAGTGCGCGCGTGTCTGCGTCTGTGTGCGCGTGTGAGTGCGCGTGTGTGTCACCGTCTGTGTGTGCGTGTGTCTGAGTGCACGTGCGTCTGAGTGCGCGTGTCTGAGTGTGCGTGTGTGTCTGCGTGTGCGCGTGCCTGAGTGCGCATGTGTGTCTGTGTCTCTGTGCGCGTGTGTCTGAGTGCACGCGTGTGTCTGTGCACGCGTGTGTCTGTGCACGCGTGTGTCTGTGCACGCGTGTGTCTGTGTACGCGTGTGTCTGAGTGCATGTGTGTCTGAGTGCACTTGTGTGAGTGTGTGTCTGAGTGCGCACGTGTGTATCTACGTCTGCGTGTGCGTGTGTCTGAGTCCACGTGTGTCTGCGCCTGCGTGTGTCTGAGTGCACGTGTCTGCGTCTGCGTGTGCCTGAGTGCGCGTGTGCCTGAGTGCGCGTGTGTCTGAGTGCGCGTGTGTCTGAGTGCGCGTGTGTCTGAGTGCGCGTGTGTCTGAGTGCGCGTGTGCCTGAGTGCGCGTGTGTGTCTGCTTGTGCGCGTGCCTGAGTGCGCATGTGTGTCTGTGTCTGTATGTGCGTGTGTCTGAGTGCGTGTGTGTGTCTGCATCTGCGTGTGTCTGAGTGCACGTGTGTGTCTGCGTCTGCATATGCGTGTCTGAGTGCGTGTGTGTATGCGTCTGTGTGTGCGTGTGTCTGAGTGCGCATGTGTGTCTGCGTCTGTGTGCATGTGTCTGAGTGCGCGTGTGTGTGTCTGTGTCTGAGTGCGCGTGTGTGTCTGTGACTGAGTGCGCGTGCCTGTGTGCGCTTGTGTCTGAGTGCGCACGTGTGTGTCTGCGTGTATCTGAGTGTGCGCGTGTGTCTGAGGGTGCGCGTGTGTCTGAGGGTGCGCGTGTGTCTGAGGGTGCGCGTGTGTCTGAGGGTGCGCGTGTGTCTGAGGGTGCGCGTGTGTCTGAGGGTGCGCGTGTGTCTGCGCCTGTGTGTGCGTGTCTGAGTGCGCGTGTGTTTGTGTCTAAGTGCACGTGTGTCGGAGTGCGTGTCTGCGTGTGCATGTGTCTGAGTGCGCGTGTGTGTCTGCGCCTGCGTGTGTCTGAGTGCACGTGTGTGTCGGCGTCTGCGTGTGTCTGAGTGCGCGTGTGTCTGCGTCTGTGTGTGTCTGAGCGCACGTGTGTGTGTGTCTGCGTCTGTGTGTGCGTGTGTCTGAGTGCGCATGTGTCTGTCTGTATGTGCGTGTGTCTGTGTGCGCGTGCGTCTGAGTCGCGTGTGTATGCGTCTGAGTGCGCGCGTGTCTGCGTCTGTGTGTGCACGTGTGTGTCTGAGTGCATGTGCGTCAGAGTGCACGCCTGTGTGCGTGTATGTCTGAGTGCGCGTGTGTCTGCATCTGTGTGTGTGCGTCTGTGTGCGTGTGTCGGCACCTGTGTGTGCGTGTCTGAGTGCGCGTGTGTCTGAGTGCGCGTGTGCCTGAGTGCGCGTGTGTCTGAGTGCGCGTGTGTCTGAGTGCGCGTGTGTCTGAGTGCGCGTGTGTCTGTCTGAGTGCGCGTATGTCTGAGTGCGCGTGTCTGAGTGCGCGTGTGTCTGTGTGCGTGTGTCTGAGTGCATGTGTCTGTGTCTGTATGTGCGCGTGTCTGTGTCTGAGTGCGCATGTCTGTATCTGAGTGCGCGTGTCTGTGTCTGAGTGCGTGTGCGTCTGAGTGCGCGCATCTGTCTGCGTCTGTGTGCGCGTGTGTGTCTGAGTGCATGTGCGTCAGAGTGCACGCCTGTGTGCGTGTATGTCTGAGTGCGCGTGTGTCTGCATCTGTGTGTGTGCGTCTGTGTGCGTGTGTCGGCACCTGTGTGTGCGTGTCTGAGTGCGCGTGTGTCTGAGTGCGCGTGTGCCTGAGTGCGCGTGTGTCTGTCTGAGTGCGCGTATGTCTGAGTGCGCGTGTCTGAGTGCGCGTGTGTCTGTGTGCGTGTGTCTGAGTGCATGTGTCTGTGTCTGTATGTGCGCGTGTCTGTGTCTGAGTGCGCATGTCTGTATCTGAGTGCGCGTGTCTGTGTCTGTGCGCGCGGGTCTGAGTGCGCGCGGGTCTGAGTGCGCGCGGGTCTGAGTGCGCGCGGGTCTGAGTGCGCGCGGGTCTGAGTGCGCGCGGGTCTGAGTGCGCGCGGGTCTGAGTGCGCGCGGGTCTGAGTGCGCGCGGGTCTGAGTGCGCGCGGGTCTGAGTGCGCGTGGGTCTGAGTGCGCGTGGGTCTGAGTGCGCGTGTGTCTGAGTGCGCGTCTGTCTGTGTCTGTGTGCGTGTGTCTGAGTGCGCGTGTGTCTGTGTCTGAGTGCGTGTGTGTCTGTGTCTGTATGTGTGTGTGTCTGTGTCTGTGTCTGTATGTGCGTGTGTCTGTGTCTGTGTGTGCGTGTGTCTGAGTGCGCGTGTGTCTGTGTCTGAGTGCGCGTGTGTCTGTGTCTGAGTGCGTGTGTGTCTGTGTCTGTATGTGGGTGTGTCTGTGTCTGTATGTGCGTGTGTCTGTGTCTGAGTGCGCGTGTCTGTGTCTGAGTGCGTGTGCGTCTGAGTGCGCGCATCTGTCTGCGTCTGTGTGCGCGTGTGTCTGCGTCTGTGTATGCACATGTCTGTGTGCGCGTGTGTCTGCATTTGTGTGTGTGCGTCTGTGTGCATGTGTCGGCACCTGTGTGTGCGTGTCTGAGTGCGCGTGTGCCTGAGTGCGCGTGTGTCTGCGTCTGTGTTTGTGTCTGCGTCTGTGTCTGCATCTGTGTGTGTGTGTGTCTGCGTCTGTGTGTGTATGTGTCTGAGTTTGTGTGTGTGCGTCTGTGCGTGTCTGCGTCTGTGTGTGCGTGTGTCTGAGTGCGCGTGTGTCTGAGTGCGCGTGTGTCTGAGTGCGCGCGTGTCTGAGTGCGCGCGTGTCTGAGTGCGCGCGTGTCTGAGTGCGCGCGTGTCTGAGTGCGCGCGTGTCTGAGTGCGCGCGTGTCTGTGTCTGTGTGTGCGTGTGTCTGAGTGCGCGTGTGTCTGTGTCTGAGTGCGTGTGTGTCTGTGTCTGTATGTGCGTGTGTCTGTGTCTGAGTGCGCGTGTCTGTGTCTGAGTGCGTGTGCGTCTGAGTGCGCGCATCTGTCTGCGTCTGTGTGCGCGTGTGTCTGCGTCTGTGTGTGCACATGTCTGTGTCTGAGTGCATGTGCGTCAGAGTGCGCACCTCTGTGCGTGTATGTCTGAGTGCGCGTGTGTATGCGTCTGTGTGTGTGTCTGCGTCTGTGTGTGTATGTGTCTGCGTCTGTGTGTGTATGTGTCTGCGTCTGTGTGTGTATGTGTCTGAGTTTGTGTGTGTGCGTCTGTGCGTGTCTGCGTCTGTGTGTGCGTGTCGGAGTGCGCGCGTGTCTGAGTGCGCGCGTGTCTGAGTGCGCGTGTCTGCACCTGTGTGCGCGTGTCTGTGTCAGAGTACACGTGCATTAGAGTGCGCGTCTGTGCGCATATGTCTGAGTGCGCGTGTGTCTGCGTCTGTGTGTGCATGTGTCTGCATCTGTGTGTGCGTGTCTGAATGCGTGTGTGTCTGCGTCTGTATGTGCGTGTGAGTGCGCGTGTGTCTGCGCGTCTGTGTGCGCATGTGTTTGCGTCTGTGTGTGCACGTGTCTGTGTCTGAGTGCATGTGTGTCAGAGTGCGCGCCTGTGTGCGCGTATGTTTGAGTGTGTGTCTGCGTCTGTGTGTGCGTGTCTGAGATTGTGTGTACGCGTCTGTGTGTGCTTGTCTGAGATTGTGTGTATGCGTCTGTGTGTGCGTGTCTGAGATTGTGTGAATGCGTCTGTGTGTGCATGTCTGAGATTGTGTGTATGCGTGTGTGTGCATCTGAGATTGTGTGTATAAGTCTGTGTGTGCGTGTCTGAGATTGTGTCTGCGTCTGTGTGCACGTGTCTGAGTGCACGTGTGTCTGCGTCTGTGTGTCTGCGTCTGTGTGTCTGCGTCTGTGTGTCTGCGTCTGTGTGTCTGCGTCTGTGTGTCTGCGTCTGTGTGTGCGTGTCTGAGTGCGCGCGTGTCTGAGTGCGCGCGTGTCTGAGTGCGCGCGTGTCTGAGTGCGCGCGTGTCTGAGTGCGCGCGTGTCTGAGTGCGCGCGTGTCTGAGTGCGCGCGTGTCTGAGTGCGCGTGTGTCTGAGTGCGCGCGTGTCTGTGTCTGTGTGCGTGTGTCTGAGTGCGCGTGTGTCTGTGTCTGTGTGTGCGTGTGTCTGAGTGCGCGTGTGTCTGTGTCTGAGTGCGCGTGTGTCTGTGTCTGAGTGCATGTGTGTCTGTGTCTGTATGTGTGTGTGTCTGTGTCTGTATGTGCGTGTGTCTGTGTCTGAGTGCGCGTGTCTGTGTCTGAGTGCGTGTGCGTCTGAGTGCGCGCATCTGTCTGCGTCTGTGTGCGCGTGTGTCTGCGTCTGTGTGTGCACATGTCTGTGTGCGCGTGTGTCTGCATTTGTGTGTGTGCGTCTGTGTGCATGTGTCGGCACCTGTGTGTGCGTGCCTGAGTGCGCGTGTGCCTGAGTGTGCGTGTGTCTGCGTCTGTGTTTGTGTCTGCGTCTGTGTCTGCGTCTGTGTGTGTATGTGTCTGCGTCTATGTGTGTATGTGTCTGAGTTTGTGTGTGTGCGTCTGTGCGTGTCTGCGTCTGTGTGTGCGTGTGTCTGAGTGCGCGCGTGTCTGAGTGCGCGCGTGTCTGAGTGCGCGCGTGTCTGAGTGCGCGCGTGTCTGAGTGCGCGTGTCTGCACCTGTGTGCGCGTGTCTGTGTCAGAGTACACGTGCATTAGAGTGCGCGTCTGTGCGCATATGTCTGAGTGCGCGTGTGTCTGCGTCTGTGTGTGCATGTGTCTGCATCTGTGTGTGCGTGTCTGAATGCGTGTGTGTCTGCGTCTGTATGTGCGTGTGAGTGCGCGTGTGTCTGCGCGTCTGTGTGCGCATGTGTTTGCGTCTGTGTGTGCACGTGTCTGTGTCTGAGTGCATGTGTGTCAGAGTGCGCGCCTGTGTGCGCGTATGTTTGAGTGTGTGTCTGCGTCTGTGTGTGCGTGTCTGAGATTGTGTGTACGCGTCTGTGTGTGCGTGTCTGAGATTGTGTGTATGCGTCTGTGTGTGCGTGTCTGAGATTGTGTGTATGCGTGTGTGTGCATCTGAGATTGTGTGTATAAGTCTGTGTGTGCGTGTCTGAGATTGTGTCTGCGTCTGTGTGCACGTGTCTGAGTGCACGTGTGTCTGCGTCTGTGTGTCTGCGTCTGTGTGTCTGCGTGTCTGAGTGCGCGTGTCTGAGTGCGCGTGTCTGAGTGCGCGTGTCTGAGTGCGCGTGTCTGAGTGCGCGTGTCTGAGTGCGCGTGTCTGAGTGCGCGTGTCTGAGTGCGCGTGTCTGAGTGCGCGTGTCTGCACCTGTATGTGCGCGTGTCTGTGTCTGAGTGCACATGCGTCAGAGTGCGCGTCTGTGCGCATATGTCTGAGTGCGCGTGTGTCTGCGTCTGTGTGTGCGTGTGTCTGCGTCTGTATGCGTGTGCGCGTCTGTGTGCGCATGTGTGTCTGCGTCTGTGTGTGCGCGTGCATGTGTGCGCGTGTCCGAGTGTACGTGTGTGTCTGCATCTGTGTGCGCGTGTGTCTGTGTGCGTGTGTCTGAGTGTACGTGTCTGCGTCTGTGTGTGAGTGCGCATGTGTGTCTGCGCCTGTGTGTGCATGTGTCTGAATGTGCGTGTGTATGTGTCTGCGTGTGTGTTCGTGTCTGCGTGTGTGCGCGTGTGTATCTGAGGGGGGAGGGGAGTCCGAGGGCCATGGTGGATGGAGGTCGGGGTGTGGGGGCAATGGGACAGAGGGGAGGAGCTGTCTCTCTCTATGTCTGTGACAGAGCTGCGGCCGCATGGGCGAGAGCTGCCTTACCGACCACATCGTCGAAACACTTGGGCTTGTTCCTCCAGTAGACCCCCAGGAAGTAGACGGGCACGCCGGTCAGCATGATGGCCAGCCCAATCCCACACACTACCGGCTCCGACCACAGGCTGAAGATCAGCAGGAAGGCCCAGAACAGCAGGTAGACCACCGGAAAGATCAGATTCACCTGAGAGAGACGAAACGAGAGAGAGAGGGAGGGAGGGCGTCAGAGAGGGCAGCAAGAGAAACAGCTAGCAGACAACATGTCCCCCACAGTGGGGAGGTTGGACCAGTTTGATGGGAGACGGCCCACAGGGCAGGGACTCAAACATCCTCCTCATCCCAATGTCTTCTGTGGCGGCACGGTGGCTCAGTGGTTAGCGCCGCTGCCTCACAGCGCCAGGGACCCAGGTTCGTTTCCAGCCTCGTTCTCCCCCCCATGTCTGCGTGGGTTTCCTCCGGGTGCTCCGGTTTCCTCCCACAATCCAAAGATGTGCAGGTTAGGGTGAATTGGCCGTGCTAAATTACCCATAGTGCCCAGGGATGTGCAGGTTTGAGTGGATTGGTCATGCTAAATTACCCATAGTGCCCAGGGATGTGCAGGTTTGAGTGGATTGGTCATGCTAAATTACCCATAGTGCCCAGGGATGCGCAGGTTAGGTGTATTAGTCAGAGGTAAATATATAGTAATATGGTAGGGGAATGGGTCTGGATGGGTTACTCTGTGGAGGGTCAGTGTGGAAGGGCCTGTTTCCACACTGTCGGGATTCAGTCAGTTCTTGGGAGATGAGACTCCCTGGAGTCTCCCAGAGGGAAGGGGTAAGAGGGATAGGAAGGAGTCCCAGAGCCCGGCTCGCCCTTCAATCTGCATTGTAAACATTTATGAGCGGCTGTTGCAATCTCTCTGGAGCTCCATTAGCCTGTGCTGAGGTGTCAGCATCTTTACCCGTTATCAGTGTTTACAGAAGAGCTAGCTCTCTGTGCTCCCTCACACACACGCACCGAGGGACTTCTTGCTCAGCAATTCCTGCGTTTCCTCTCTCACGTTAACCCCCACGGTTCCAGCCCCACGCTCTTCCTCCCGCCTAACCACCCCCCATCCCATGGGATCCTGCTGTGCGCCCACTGGCCGCCAAATCCGTCATGTCTCCTTAAAGGAGAAGAAAGCACGGCGTGGGAGAGCGTTAATGCCATTAGTGATGGTCCCTACTGGGGGCCTCGCCTGTTGTTAGGGAGGGGGGAGTTAGGGTGGGGTCGATTTTAAGCACAGCCAAACTGTGCATGGAAAGATCCCACAAAGGGGTTGGGGCCAACTGTGACAGACAACCAGAAGGGGGCAGATCAGTGGTTGGCGCGTGGGTTTCCTCCGGGTGCTCCAGTTTCCTCCCACAGTCCAAAGATGTGCAGGTTCGGGTGGATTGGCCATACTAAATTACCCATAGTGCCCAGGGATGTGCAGGTTACGGGGGATTGGCCATGCTAAATTACCCATAGTGCCCAGGGATGTACAGGTTAGGGTGGATTGGCCGTGCTAAATTACCCATAGTGCCCAGGGATGTGCAGGTTAGGGGGGATTGGCCAGGGGAAATGCAGGAGTATGGGGATCGGGTCAGGGTGTGGGTGTGGGTCTGGTTATAATGCTCTTTGGAGGGTCAGTGTGGACCAATGGGCCAAATGGCCTACTCCTACACTGTAGGGATTCGATGATACAGACAGACGCACACGCCCGCCTACACACACACGCATGGACGCACATTGGCACACAGACACACATGCCCGCGCGCACACATGCATCTTGACACACACGCACATGTGGACGCACATTGACATACATGCACACCCGCACACACACAGACACAGAGTGAGAGCGTGAGTCCACATGGCGAAGACCGGGAGCCGGGCAGAGGGAGTGATACAGAATACCGGTCGAGGCCATCTGGGTGAGCTGGGTGTGTGCTCGCCTCCAGATCAGGTGTTTGCTGAAGCATGAAGCACTCAGAGCCCTGGTACTTCTGGGTTACTGAGCACAGCACTGCAGTGTCACTAGAAATGTGCGCAGTGATGACAATATTCAATGAGCAGGAAATAATTATGAGTTATTCGGCAGAGAGCAGCCGTTCAGCCATTGGCGTGGAAGAGAGCCCAGGTCAAGCAGGGGCTTGTGACTGAGAGATGTGGGGGGAGAGAGAGACACACAGAGAAAGAGAGGAACAGAGAGAGAGGAAGACAGAGAGAGAGACAGAGGGATAGAGAGAGAGAGAGAGAGAGAGACAGATAGACAGACAGAGAAAGAGCGAGAAAGAGAAATGCTGCCTCAGAGTCACACAGCATGGAAACAGACCCTTCGGTCCAACCCGTCCATGCAGACCCAGATATCCCAACCCAATCTAATCCCACCTGCCAGCACCCGGCCCGTATCCCTCCAAACCCTTCCTATTCATATACCCATCCAAATGCCTTTTAAATGTTGCAATTGTACCAGCCTCCACCACTTCCTCTGGCAGCTCATTCCACACACGTACCACCCTCTGCGTGAAAAAGTTGCCCCGTAGGTCTCTTTTATATCTTTCCCCTCTCACCATAAACCTATGCCCCTCTAGTTCTGGACTCCCCCACACGAGGGAAAAGACCTTGTCTATTTACCCGATCCATGCCCCTCATAATTTTGTAAACCTCTATAAGGTCACCCCTCAGCCTCCGACGCTCTGGGGAAAACAGCCCCAGCCTGTTCAGCCTCTCCCTGTAGCTCAGATCCTCCAACCCTGGCAACATCCTTGTAAATCTTTTCTGAGCCCTTTCCAATTTAATAATATCCTTCTTCCTGCAGGATGAGCAGAACTGGACACCGTACTCCAGAGAGACCTCAAGAGTGTATGTGTGTGTGTGAGAGAGATAAAGAGAGAGAGAGTGTCTGCATGTGAAATAGAGAGAGTCTCTATGTGTGTATGTGTCCGCGTGTGTGCGTGAGAGTTTACGCGTGTGTGTGTGTGAGAATGTGTCAGAGAGAGCGCGAATCTGCATGTGTGCGCGAGTGTGTGCGTGCGTGAGAGTGTGTGCACCAGAGTGCGAGTGTGAGAGAGTGCATGGGACTGCGTGAGAGTGTGTGTGAGAGAGACAGTGTGTGAAAGTCAGAGAGAGTGAGTGAATGAGTGTGTGTGAGTGAGAGAATGAGTGTGCGTGTGACAGCGAGTGTGAGAGTGAATGAGTGAGAGTGAGTGCGTTTGTGAGAGAGTGTGAGCTGTTGAGCAGGAGTGAGACAGTGAACATAGGGCGATGCAGCAGCGTGACTGAGTTAATGAATAGATCATTCCAGTATCACCTGGCTGGTGTTTAGCCTGAAATCCTTTTCCTCTCAGCAGGAACGGTACTCAGTGTGTAAGGAGGGGGGGGGGTGAGGATACAACCTCTCCCCCCCCCGAGCACACACTGCAATCACACCCCAATAGCAGCACGGGCAGCATTGCCTTCCCCCTCCTTATTAGTCACCCTCAAATGTATATTGAACTGTGGGCCGGACTCTTAACGCTCCCTACAGCACGTCGAGCACGCGCATGCTCGGGGAGGGCAGCAGGGACACTTGCCGATGTGTCAGATGAGGGCAGAAACACAGCATTCGGCCCAGCTCTCCATGCTATCTCTCTCTGCAGAAGTGAAACCAGCCAGTGCTGCCATCCCATGCTCAGGGCTCGATGGCGCAGATGCAGGAGGGGCAATGGGGCGGCACGGTGGCTCAGTAGTTAGCACGGCTGCCTCACAGCGACTCAGGCCACAGTCTGTGTAGAGTTTACACATTCTCTCCCCTCCCCCCCCCCCCCCCCCCGTGTCTACGTGGGTTTCTTGTTTCTTGCCACAATCCAAAAGTGCATAGGTTAGGGTGGATAGGCCATGTTAAATTACCCATAGTGCCCAGGGACGTGTAGGTTAGGGTGGATAGGCCATGTTAAATTACCCATAGTGCCCAGGGATGTGTAGGTTAGGGTGGATAGGCCATGTTAAATTACCCATAGTGCCCAGGGACGTGTAGGTTAGGGTGGATAGGCCATGTTAAATTACCCATAGTGCCCAGGGACGTGTAGGTTAGGGTGGATAGGCCATGTTAAATTACCCATAGTGCCCAGGGATGTGTAGGTTAGGGTGGATAGGCCATGTTAAATTACCCATAGTGCCCAGGGACGTGTAGGTTAGGGTGGATAGGCCATGTTAAATTACCCATAGTGCCCAGGGACGTGTAGGTTAGGGTGGATAAGCCATGTTAAATTACCCATAGTGCCCAGGGACGTGTAGGTTAGGGTGGATAAGCCATGTTAAATTACCCATAGTGCCCAGGGATGTGTAGGTTAGGGTGGATAAGCCATGTTAAATTACCCATAGTGCCCAGGGATGTGTAGGTTAGGGTGGATAGGCCATGTTAAATTACCCATAGTGCCCAGGGATGTGTAGGTTAGGGTGGATAGGCCATGTTAAATTACCCATAGTGCCCAGGGACGTGTAGGTTAGGGTGGATAGGCCATGTTAAATTACCCATAGTGCCCAGGGACGTGTAGGTTAGGGTGGATAGGCCATGTTAAATTACCCATAGTGCCCAGGGACGTGTAGGTTAGGGTGGATAAGCCATGTTAAATTACCCATAGTGCCCAGGGATGTGTAGGTTAGGGTGGATAAGCCATGTTAAATTACCCATAGTGCCCAGGGACGTGTAGGTTAGGGTGGATAGGCCATGTTAAATTACCCATAGTGCCCAGGGACGTGTAGGTTAGGGTGGATAAGCCATGTTAAATTACCCATAGTGCCCAGGGACGTGTAGGTTAGGGTGGATAAGCCATGTTAAATTACCCATAGTGCCCAGGGATGTGTAGGTTAGGGTGGATAAGCCATGTTAAATTACCCATAGTGCCCAGGGATGTGTAGGTTAGGGTGGATAGGCCATGTTAAATTACCCATAGTGCCCAGGGATGTGTAGGTTAGGGTGGATAGGCCATGTTAAATTACCCATAGTGCCCAGGGATGTGTAGGTTAGGGTGGATAGGCCATGTTAAATTACCCATAGTGCCCAGGGATGTGTAGGTTAGGGTGGATAGGCCATGTTAAATTACCCATAGTGCCCAGGGATGTGTAGGTTAGGGTGGATAGGCCATGTTAAATTACCCATAGTGCCCAGTTTGTGCAGGTTAGGGTGGATAGGCCACAGGGTAGGATAGGGGTCTGTGTGAGATGCTCTTACCCCCAAATATCTGCGTACATTGAGAACAAAGATCGGTGGGTGTTTGGCTGTGAAAGGTAGCGAGGGCGACAGAGAGTGTGACACTGAGCCAGAAGACCAGCTACTGTCCAGTTGAATGGTGGAGCTGGCTTGAGGGGCTGAATGGCCTCCTCCACCCCATCCCCCCCCCTCACATCTGATGGGGTTTTCTCTGCAATTTCCTTCCCCTGCAGCACCATCCCGATTTCCTCTTCCAACCACCCATGGCCTCCCCGTGCACTACTCTCGAATGTGGATCTCGTCACTCGATGTGGAAAAAACTGTTCCTCCTCACGTCCGCTAGCCCCTAACGTTAAAGAAGTGGGACAACGCTCACTTTGGGGTGGGGAGGAGGTGAGAGAGACAGAGAGAGAGAGAGAGAGAGAGAGACCGGAATTCTGGTTACCTTGATAGGCCGAGGGATGTCAGGCTGCTTCCAACGGAGCACGATCTGCCCGGCAATCGTGACGCCATAGAACAGGTAGTTGATGAACCCCACATAGTTTATAAGTGTGTAAATGTCACTGGTCACCAGCATCAGCAAGGTGGAGGCACACTGGAGAGAGAGAGAGAGTGATAGAGAGAGGGAGGGAGCAGGAAGGGAGGACGGTGGTGGGATGGGGAGGGAGAGTCGGGGAGAGAAACATTTAGTCACGGAAATCTCAGACCGGCGGGGGTGAGGAGGATGCTGAGGAATGCGACAGACAGCAAGCTTCAGGCAGAAAGAAGCAAAGCAAATCAATGTTATGTTCCCCCCACCTCCAGTTACGATCAGGTTAAACCCCTTGCTCACACACAGCACAGGCTCCCAATAGGTCAGGAACGGCAAAGAACTCTCACGGTTACGCCAACTACACTTCAATGACTTAGTCCAGTAAGGGGCATTGCAAATGGCTGCTGGGCCTGGGACAGAGAGGGCATTGCAAATGGACGCCGTGTCTGGGACAGAGGGGACACACTGCAAATGGCCGCCGGGTCTGGGACAGAGGGGACACACTGCAAATGGCCGCCGGGTCTGGGACAGAGGGGGCACACTGCAAATGGCCGCCGGGGCCTGGGACAGAGGGGACACACTGCAAATGGCTGCCGGGGCCTGGGACAGAGGGGACACACTGCAAATGGCTGCCGGGGCCTGGGACAGAGGGGACACACTGCAAATGGCCGCCGGGTCTGGGACAGAGGGGACACACTGCAAATGGCCGCCGGGTCTGGGACAGAGGGGACACACTGCAAATGGCTGCCGGGGCCTGGGACAGAGGGGGCACACTGCAAATGGCCGCCGGGTCTGGGACAGAGGGGACACACTGCAAATGGCCGCCGGGTCTGGGACAGAGGGGGCACACTGCAAATGGCTGCTGGGCCTGGGACAGAGAGGGCACACTGCAAATGGCCGCCGGGTCTGGGACAGAGGGGACACACTGCAAATGGCCGCCGGGTCTGGGACAGAGGGGACACACTGCAAATGGCTGCTGGGTCTGGGACAGAGGGGACACACTGCAAATGGCTGCCAGGTCTGGGACAGAGGGGACACACTGCAAATGGCCGCCGGGTCTGGGACAGAGGGGACACACTGCAAATGGCTGCTGGGTCTGGGACAGAGGGGACACACTGCAAATGGCTGCCAGGTCTGGGACAGAGGGGACACACTGCAAATGGCTGCCAGGTCTGGGACAGAGGGGACACACTGCAAATGGCTGCTGGGTCTGGGACAGAGAGGGCACACTGCAAATGGCCGCCGGGTCTGGGACAGAGGGGGCACACTGCAAATGGCCGCCGGGTCTGGAACAGAGAGGGCACACTCCAAATGGCCGCCGGGGCCTGGGACAGAGGGGACACACTGCAAATGGCTGCTGGGCCTGGGACAGAGGGGACACACTGCAAATGGCCGCCGGGTCTGGGACAGAGGGGGCACACTGCAAATGGCCGCCGGGGTCTGGGACAGAGGGGACACACTGCAAATGGCCGCCGGGTCTGGGACAGAGGGGGCACACTGCAAATGGCTGCTGGGCCTGGGACAGAGGGGGCACACTGCAAATGGCCGCCGGGGCCTGGGACAGAGGGGGCACACTGCAAATGGCTGCTGGGCCTGGGACAGAGGGGACACACTGCAAATGGCCGCCGGGGCCTGGGACAGAGGGGACACACTGCAAATGGCTGCTGGGCCTGGGACAGAGGGGGCACACTGCAAATGGCCGCCGGGTCTGGGACAGAGGGGGCACACTGCAAATGGCTGCTGGGCCTGGGACAGAGGGGGCACACTGCAAATGGCCGCCGGGGCCTGGGACAGAGGGGACACACTGCAAATGGCTGCTGGGCCTGGGACAGAGGGGGCACACTGCAAATGGCCGCCGGGTCTGGGACAGAGGGGGCACACTGCAAATGGCCGCCGGGGCCTGGGACAGAGGGGGCACACTGCAAATGGCCGCCGGGTCTGGGACAGAGGGGGCACACTGCAAATGGCCGCCGGGGTCTGGGACAGAGGGGGCACACTGCAAATGGCCGCCGGGTCTGGGACAGAGGGGACACACTGCAAATGGCCGCCGGGTCTGGGACAGAGAGGGCACACTGCAAATGGCCGCCGGGGCCTGGGACAGAGGGGACACACTGCAAATGGCCGCCGGGTCTGGGACAGAGGGGACACACTGCAAATGGCCGCCGGGGCCTGGGACAGAGGGGGCACACTGCAAATGGCCGCCGGGTCTGGGACAGAGGGGGCACACTGCAAATGGCCGCCGGGGTCTGGGACAGAGGGGGCACACTGCAAATGGCCGCCGGGGCCTGGGACAGAGGGGACACACTGCAAATGGCCGCCGGGTCTGGGACAGAGGGGACACACTGCAAATGGCCGCCGGGTCTGGGACAGAGAGGGCACACTGCAAATGGCCGCCGGGGCCTGGGACAGAGGGGACACACTGCAAATGGCCGCCGGGTCTGGGACAGAGGGGACACACTGCAAATGGCCGCCGGGTCTGGGACAGAGAGGGCACACTGCAAATGGCTGCCGGGGCTTGGGACAGAGGGGGCACACTGCAAATGGCTGCCGGGGCTTGGGACAGAGGGGACACACTGCAAATGGCCGCCGGGTCTGGGACAGAGGGGACACACTGCAAATGGCCGCCGGGTCTGGGACAGAGAGGGCACACTGCAAATGGCCGCCGGGGCCTGGGACAGAGGGGGCACACTGCAAATGGCTGCCGGGGCCTGGGACAGAGAGGGCACACTGCAAATGGCCGCCGGGGCCTGGGACAGAGAGGGCACACTGCAAATGGCTGCCGGGGCCTGGGACAGAGGGGACACACTGCAAATGGCCGCCGGGTCTGGGACAGAGAGGGCACACTGCAAATGGCCGCCGGGTCTGGGACAGAGGGGACACACTGCAAATGGCCGCCGGGGCCTGGGACAGAGGGGGCACACTGCAAATGGCTGCCGGGGCCTGGGACAGAGGGGACACACTGCAAATGGCCGCCGGGGCCTGGGACAGAGGGGACACACTGCAAATGGCCGCCGGGGCCTGGGACAGAGGAGACACACTGCAAATGGCCGCCGGGGCCTGGGACAGAGGGGACACACTGCAAATGGCCGCCGGGGCCTGGGACAGAGGAGACACACTGCAAATGGCCGCCGGGGCCTGGGACAGAGGGGACACACTGCAAATGGCTGCCGGGGCTTGGGACAGAGGGGACACACTGCAAATGGCCGCCGGGGCCTGGGACAGAGGGGACACACTGCAAATGGCTGCCGGGGCCTGGGACAGAGGGGACACACTGCAAATGGCCGCCGGGGCCTGGGACAGAGGGGACACACTGCAAATGGCTGCCGGGGCTTGGGACAGAGGGGACACACTGCAAATGGCCGCCGGGGCCTGGGACAGAGGGGGCACACTGCAAATGGCCGCCGGGTCTGGGACAGAGGGGGCACACTGCAAATGGCTGCCGGGTCTGGGACAGAGGGGGCACACTGCAAATGGCCGCCGGGGCCTGGGACAGAGGGGGCACACTGCAAATGGCCGCCGGGGCCTGGGACAGAGGGGACACACTGCAAATGGCCGCCGGGGCCTGGGACAGTGGGGGCATTGCAAATGGTCACTGGGGCAGTTGACACACAAGGATGGATGGGAAGGCGAGCAGTGAGGATGAACACAGAGAGAGCCTGCGGAGGGATATCAACGGGTCAAGCGACTGGGCAAAGACTGGGGAAAAATGTGAGGTTACGCAGTTTGGCAGGAAGAATAGAGGGGCTGAAGGCTACTTAAATGGAGAAAGACTGCGGAAAGCCGGGGAACTGAGGGGTTCGGGAACCCATGCATCATTAAAAATAAACGCTAGCATCCACGTTCAGTGGGGAATAGGGAAAGGAAATGGGATGTTGGCGTTGTTCTCAAGATGGAAGATAAAAGTGGGGTGGAGGGTTTTGCCAAAACTGTACAAGGTACCGGTCAGAGCCCCAGCTGGATCACCGTGAACAATTCCAGGACCGCATATCCAAGCAAAGATTCCCTGGCATTTGAGGCAGTCCGGAGAAGGTTCCCTCGGGACGATCCCGGGGACGGAGGGAGTGCCTTACGAGGAGAGGGGGAGTCAGTCGGGGCTGTACTCGTTAGGGTTCAGAAAAACGAGAGGGGACCTTATTGAGACAGACAAGGGGAGAGGGGGGATTGACAGGGTGGAGATCTGGGGAGGATGTTTCCCCCCCTCGTGTGAGGGAGTCTTGGAGCACAGGGAGGGCGCCATCTCAGAGTGAGGGGTCACCCATTGGAGACAGAAATGAGGCGAATTTCTTCTCTCTCTGGGGTTGGGGGGGGGGGGGGGGGTGATTCTGTGGAATACTTTATCGCAGGTGGCTGTTGGGCCCAGGGCATTATGGGTATTCAAGGCTGCACTGTCAGTGATCAGGACGGACGGTACGGGGAGGGGGAGACAGGGGCATTATGGGTATTCAAGGCTGCACGGTCAGTGATCAGGACGGACGGTACGGGGGGAGGGGGAGACAGGGGCATTGTGGGTATTCAAGGCTGCACTGTCAGTGATCAGGACGGACGGTACGGGGGGAGGGGGAGACAGGGGCATTGTGGGTATTCAAGGCTGCACGGTCAGTGATCAGGACGGACGGTACGGGGGGGGGGGGAGTGGAAGGCAGGGGCATTGTGGGTATTAAAGGCTGCACTGTCAAGTGATCAGGACGGACGGTATGGGGAGGGAGGCAGGGGCATTGTGGGTATTCAAGGCTGCACGGTCAGTGATCAGGAAGGACGGTACGGGGGGAGGAGGAGGCAGGGGCATTGTGGGTATTCAAGGCTGCACGGTCAGTGATCAGGACGGATGGTACGGGGGGGGGGGGGGGAGGGGGAGACAGGGGCATTGTGGGTATTCAAGGCTGCACGGTCAGTGATCAGGACGGACGGTACGGGGGGGGGGGGGGGGGGGGGGAGTGGAAGGCAGGGGCATTGTGGGTATTAAAGGCTGCACTGTCAAGTGATCAGGACGGACGGTATGGGGAGGGAGGCAGGGGCATTGTGGGTATTCAAGGCTGCACGGTCAGTGATCAGGACGGACGGTACGGGGGGAGGGGGAGACAGGGGCATTGTGGGTATTCAAGGCTGCACGGTCAGTGATCAGGACGGACGGTACGGGGGGAGGAGGAGGCAGGGGCATTGTGGGTATTCAAGGCTGCACGGTCAGTGATCAGGACGGACGGTACGGGGGGAGGGGGAGACAGGGGCATTGTGGGTATTCAAGGCTGCACGGTCAGTGATCAGGACGGACGGTACGGGGGGAGGGGGAAGGCAGGGGCATTGTGGGTATTCAAGGCTGCACGGTCAGTGATCAGGACGGACGGTACGGGGGGAGGGGGAGACAGGGGCATTATGGGTATTCAAGGCTGCACGGTCAGTGATCAGGACGGACGGTACGGGGGGAGGGGGAGACAGGGGCATTGTGGGTATTCAAGGCTGCACGGTCAGTGATCAGGACGGACGGTACGGGGGGAGGGGGAGGCAGGGGCATTGTGGGTATTCAAGGCTGCACGGTCAGTGATCAGGACGGACAGTACGGGGGGAGGGGGAGGCAGGGGCATTGTGGGTATTCAAGGCTGCACGGTCAGTGATCAGGACGGACGGTACGGGGGGAGGGGGAGGCAGGGGCATTGTGGGTATTCAAGGCTGCACGGTCAGTGATCAGGATGAACGGTACGGGGGGAGGGGGAGACAGGGGCATTGTGGGTATTCAAGGCTGCACGGTCAGTGATCAGGACGGACGGTACGGGGGGAGGGGGAGGCAGAGGCATTGTGGGTATTCATGGCTGCACGGTCAGTGATCAGGACGGACGGTACGGGGAAGGAGGCAGGGGCATTGTGGGTATTCATGGCTGCACGGTCAGTGATCAGGACGGACGGTACGGGGGGAGGGGGAGGCAGAGGCATTGTGGGTATTCAAGGCTGCACGGTCAGTGATCAGGACGGACGGTACGGGGAGGGAGGCAGGGGCATTGTGGGTATTCATGGCTGCACGGTCAGTGATCAGGACGGACGGTACGGGGGGAGGGGGAGGCAGAGGCATTGTGGGTATTCAAGGCTGCACGGTCAGTGATCAGGACGGACGGTACGGGGGGAGGGGGAGGCAGAGGCATTGTGGGTATTCAAGGCTGCACGGTCAGTGATCAGGACGGACGGTACGGGGGGAGGGGGAGGCAGGGGCATTGTGGGTATTCAAGGCTGCACGGTCAGTGATCAGGACGGACGGTACGGGGGGAGGGGGAGGCAGAGGCATTGTGGGTATTCAAGGCTGCACGGTCAGTGATCAGGACGGACGGTACGGGGAGGGAGGCAGGGGCATTGTGGGTATTCATGGCTGCACGGTCAGTGATCAGGACGGACGGTACGGGGGGAGGGGGAGGCAGGGGCATTGTGGGTATTCAAGGCTGCACGGTCAGTGATCAGGATGAACGGTACGGGGGGAGGGAGGCAGGGGCATTGTGGGTATTCAAGGCTGCACGGTCAGTGATCAGGGTGAACGGTACGGGGGGAGGAAGGCAGGGGCATTGTGGGTATTCAAGGCTGCACGGTCAGTGATCAGGACGGACGGTACGGGGGGAGGGGGAGACAGGGGCATTGTGGGTATTCAAGGCTGCACGGTCAGTGATCAGGACGGACGGTACGGGGGGAGGGGGAGACAGGGGCATTGTGGGTATTCAAGGCTGCACGGTCAGTGATCAGGACGGACGGTACGGGGGGAGGGGGAGACAGGGGCATTGTGGGTATTCAAGGCTGCACGGTCAATGATCAGGACGGACGGTACGGGGGGAGGGAGGCAGGGGCATTGTGGGTATTCAAGGCTGCACGGTCAGTGATCAGGACGGACGGTACGGGGAAGGAGGCAGGGGCATTGTGGGTATTCAAGGCTGCACGGTCAGTGATCAGGACGGACGGTACGGGGGGGAGGGGGAGACAGGGGCATTGTGGGTATTCAAGGCTGCACGGTCAGTGATCAGGACGGACGGTACGGGGGGAGGGGGAAGGCAGGGGCATTGTGGGTATTCAAGGCTGCACGGTCAGTGATCAGGACGGACGGTACGGGGGGAGGGGGAGACAGGGGCATTATGGGTATTCAAGGCTGCACGGTCAGTGATCAGGACGGACGGTACGGGGGGAGGGGGAGACAGGGGCATTGTGGGTATTCAAGGCTGCACGGTCA